>NC_083343.1:65449326-65620403 GCF_019175385.1 Lycium barbarum | reverse complement strand
AAATTTCAATTAGTGTAGAAATATTAGTGGAGATTAGGGATTAACTAACCATGATCAGATTATTAAGTGGGGATTAATGATTAATTAAGTTAATTAGACCATTAAGTGGGCCCCGCCAGAATTAATAATTAAAAAAAATATGTATATTTCCCCGCTTTGAAAATTAATAGTACAAACAAAATGTACTTTTGATATTAGGTTGTCGATGTTAATATCTACCCTTTAATAGATAAGTGTCTATATATTGTATTAGCCCTATGAATAGATAAGTTTTAGTATTGTTTTGAATAGAATGTATTATCTTTCAAATTGATAAATTTTGTCTAAAAGGACTTTAGGTTATACATGTTATATTTGGCCAACACGTGTGTTATAAAAAGATGATGACTAAGGGACAAGTGCTTAGATATCCACTACCACTGTTATTAATAAAAGGGAGTAGCAACATTTTAATAAAGGTGGGCAAACCATTTCATTTTCACAGAATTCCAAGATCCACAACTTTGGAGACAAGATAAACTATATACGGTGAAGTGCACATTATTTGAACTAAGCTATGTGTGTACTATTTCTGGAATTCGGTCACCAAATCGAGTAGACCTGTAGCAACATATTGGCAGTGACATCATTATCAAGTGCAAACGTCCTAGTAACATTTCCCCCCTTGGGATAGCTCATGTTGGAGAGCATGACAGTCCAACAATTTCATCAATTCCATTTCGTTTAAAGTTGTTGTTCTTTTTAGTTAAGGGATTACTTCGAAGTGAAGTAAGGTGGAAGAAGAGTAGTTTTTGGCATACAATGTAATAAATCCGCTCTTCTAGGTGTATTTGATTTATCCAAGTCGCATCTACATTGCTAGATGAAAGAAATACCAAAAATTAATTGCGACAAATCGGATAAATTGTTATTGCCATCATGTGGACTGGTTGGTGGTTGTTATAAATTGTTTGGTGTGCTGGAATATCGTGGGATTGGCTGTAGTTGTTGTTATTGTGTTTGTTGTCATACTATGTATATACGAAAATAAAGAAGTGTATACAAGTATTAGTATAGGAACATATATTGGGCTGTTTTGGAGGTAATTTAAGAATGGATTTGATCCTATTTGGAGATGTATTTATTGATATTGTTGTTGGTATAGTGATTGATATTTTGGCTAAGTTGGAATCATGAGGATTATTGTGTTTTAGGGAAGATGCTACCCAAATATCATTAGATTTCTAAGTAATTAAGAATTGGTTTGAAAGAGTATCCTAATTTGGTTATTAGCATATTTTGGTATTGTTTGTAGATTGGAGAAGCCCGAGACCTAAGTTATGATTAACTTGAGAAGTGTTAAGGTTGTCCCTTCTTTCTTTTGGCATGTCTTAGACTTAAGTGATGAATGATATGAGCTTTGGGGTATTCTATTCATAAGTTTCGAGCGTGATTCATGATTCTTATTCACTTCTTGATATTAGAGCTCTTAAAATGATTGAGCTTCCCTCTTCAGTTTTCTATACGTTGGATAGTAGTCGATATATATAAGCTCTCATTCTTAGAAACTCTACGATAAATAATGTCCTCGACTTCTATAAGCTATTTCATACTATATTGACACATGTCTATGACTCCTAAGGCTCTTTTGATATTGTTTATGATGACATTCGAGGGATATTTGATATGATTGTCGCTATTGATACTCAGGTGTTAATCCCTTCTTCTTATTCTGTTTGAGTCTTGATAATGTTTTAAATTGCATATGGTTGCTCACTACTCTGCTCGTGCATGC
Source organism: Lycium barbarum (assembly GCF_019175385.1). Lineage (NCBI taxonomy): Eukaryota > Viridiplantae > Streptophyta > Magnoliopsida > Solanales > Solanaceae > Lycium > Lycium barbarum. Next base: position 65,618,629 of record NC_083343.1, on the reverse strand, counting down.
CTCAATATGTCCTTCATCGAGTCCCGGGCCGGGTATGTTATCGTGCACAGTCTCACTGCATTGTTCACCGAGTCCCTCACTAGAGCGCCGGAAGATGATATATATATATATATATATATATATATATATATATATATATATATAATGGAGTTATGCTGTGTTATGGCGTTATGTTGTGTTTATGGAATTATGCTGTGTTATGGCGTTATGCTGTGTTTATGGAGTTATGCTGTGTTATGGCGCCAAAGACGAGGTGGCTACCATGTTCACCGAGTCCCATAATGGGCCGGGTATGATATATGATATTGACATGCATCATTTATGTTTCAAAAGGGCAAGTGTTTTGATATTCTGAACATTGTACTTGTCTTCTGTACTCCCTATTTCGGCAATGATTTTTTTACTGTATTTCATGCTTTATATACTCAGTACATATTCCGTACTGACCCCCTTTCTTCGGGGGGCAGCGTTTTCATGCCCGTAGGTACAAATAGTCAGTTTGGTGACCCTTCAGCATAGGACTTCTACTCAGCTGTCTTGGAGAGCTCCGTTGTTCCGGAGTTTAGACCTTGGGTTCAGATCTTATGATGTATATGTATATGTTTATCCAGGGGTACGGCGGGGCCCTATCCAGTCATATTTCGCTATCGATACTCTTAGAGGTCTGTAGACATATGCGTGGATTATGTATATGTTCTGTCCAGCTGTGTCTATATGATGTACTATGATATGATGTCCGTCTGTAGCGGCAGCCTTGTTGGCTTGCATATGACATGATATTGATGAGTAGTGGCGGCCTTATCGGCTTGCGTATCGTTTTATGATTTGATCAGTTGTGACTCCTCAGGAGACAGTTTATCTGAATACACATATATGACGATGTTATGAACCGTTGGAGTTCTTTTTGCAAGTTTCCATATTGTTCATAGAATTGGTTTGATTATATTTAACAGGTTCGTATACGGGTGTCCAACTCGGGCACTAGTCATGGCCCACGGGGTTGGGTCGTGACATTATTCTCCCAAATAGTGTGTTGTGATTTCAGAATGCCGCCAAAGGGAAAAGCTACAGCCGCCTAGAAGGGCAAGACTACGGCAAAGAGGGAGGTAGAAAGAGAGCCTCCAATGAATATTGAAGAGGGCGAGTCACATGATGAGGCCCCATCTATTACTTTTTTCACCCCGCCTAATGTGGGAGAACAAGGAGGAGCTCCAACTCCGATTCCTCCCCCGGTTGCTTCGGGTAAACAAATGGCCGAGGCCATACATCTATTGACGCAGTTGGTTGCCGCACAAGCATAGCGGCAGAATGTGGGCCCAAGTGATCGGTCAGCTAGTACTAGAGCCCATGACTTCATGACCTTGGGGTCAAAGCCGGATGAAGATCCGCAAGGCTTTATTGATGAGATATTGAGAACACGGAAAATTATTCATGCCTCCGAGACTGAATCCGTGGAGTTGGCCTCATATAGACTTTGAGATGTGGCGGTATTGTTGTATAATAATTAGATAGCTTCGAGACAAGAGAATGCGCCCCCACCTGTATGGCAAGAATTTGTGGATGCTTTTATCCGTCACTATTTGCCACCCGAGGTCCGCCGAGCTAGAGCAGATAGATTTCTAAATTTAAAGCAAGGAAATATGAGTGCTCGGGAGTATAACATGCAATTTAATTCCTTGGCTAGATATTCCCCGACTATGGTGGCCGACATTGGAGATCGTGTACATCGATTTGTGAGTTGCTTGGGGCCGCATTTGTTCAAGGATTGCTTGACGGCCTCTTTGCAAAACGGGATGGATATTTCCTGAATACGAGCCCATGCCCAGAACTTAGAGGGATAGCAACAACCACAAAGGGGTGATCGCGATAGTGATAGAAGACAAAGAAAAAGGGCTAGATCTATGGGCACAGGCAGTGATTATAGAGGGGGATCGAGGCAGACTTATTCCCGACATTCAGGTCAGTCAGTGACTAGTGAGCCTCCACGATTCGCGGATAGGGGATTTGATCGCCCTTTTCCTTCAGGATAGGGTCAGAGTTCGAAAGCTTCGGGTTCTAACTTTGGGGGTGATTACAGTCAGAGGAGACCACCAGTTCCACGATGTAGCTGGTGCCGAAAATTGCACTCAGGGCCATGTCGTCAGGACACGGATGCTTGTTATGTTTATGGACAGACTGGGCATTTGATGCGAGATTGTCCCTCGCGGTATAGTAGAGGTGGGGTTCAGCCCACAGGTTCAGCAGCTGGTTCTTCCTCAGTGCGCCCGGTAGGGCAGACTCCCCCGATGTCAGTAGGCCGAGGTAGAGGCAGGGGGGCAGCATCTACTTCAGGTGCCACTCAGCCCCGTGTATATGCTTTAGCCGGACGGTAGGATCTTGAGTCCTCCCCGGATGTGGTTACAGGTACATTGTCTATATTTTCCCGTGATGTGTATGCATTGATAGATCTGGGTTCTACATTCTCTTATATAACTCCATATGTTGCTGGTTGTATTGGGGTGAAACCTGAGCCAATCAAACCTTTTGAGGTGTCTACTCCGGTTGGTGATCCCGTTATAGCTAGACAAGTGTATAAAAATTGTGTAATTGTGATATGCGATCGCCAGACCAAAGCTGATTTAATTGAACTGGAAATGTTAGATTTTGATGTAACTATGGGTATGGATTAGTTGGTATCATGTTACGCTAATGTCGATTGCCGAACGAAAGTGGTGCGATTTCAATTTCCGGGAGAGCCCGTGCTTGAATGGAAGGGTAATACAGCATCTCCAAAGGGCAGGTTTATTTCCTACCTTAAGGCAAGAAAGATGATAGCTAAAGGCTATATTTATTATCTAGTTCGAGTTCATGACACCCAGGCAAAGCCGCTAACTTTCAAATCCATTCCGGTAGTGAATGAATTCCCAGATGTATTTCCTGATGAGCTTCCAGGTCTTCCTCCAGAAAGAGAAATTGATTTTGCAATTGACGTGTTGCCGGACACCAAGCCTATTTCTATTCCTCCGTATCAAATGGCTCCGGCAGAATTGAAAGAGTTGAAGGCACAGTTTAAAGATTTGCTCGAAAATGGGTTTATTAGACCCAATTCATCACTGTGGGGAGCCCCAGTCTCGTTCGTGAGAAAGAAAGACGGGTCCCTGCGAATGTGCATCGATTATAGGCAATTGAACAAGGTGACGATAAAGAATAAATATCCTCTTCCGAGGATTGATGATTTATTTGACTAGCTATAGGGTGCCAAATGATTTTCAAAAATAGACTTGAGATCTGGTTATCATCAAGTGAGGGTTAGAGAAGCGGATATTCCCAAAACAGCCTTCAGGACGAGATATGGCCATTATGAGTTCCGTGTGATGTCGTTTGGATTAACTAATGCTCCGACCATGTTTACGAATTTGATGAACAATGTATTCAGGCCTCTCTTGGACTTATTTGTGATAGTATTTATTGATGATATTCTGGTGTATTCTCGCACAGAATTAGAACATGCAGATCATTTGCGAATTGTTCTTGGCATTCTTCGAGCCCGAGAATTGTATGCAAAATTTTCAAAGTGCGAATTTTGGCAGAATTCTATAACATTTCTGGGCCATGTTATTTCAGATGATGGCATTCGAGTTGACACTCAGAAAATTGAGGCTATGCAGACTTGGCCAAGGCCTAAAACGCCTACAGAAGTCCGTAGTTTTCTGGGTTTGGCAGGTTATTATAGAAGATTTGTAGAGGGATTTTCATCTATTTCAGCCCCATTGACGAAGCTAACCCAGAACTCAACTAAATTCTAATGGAATGATGCTTGCGAGCGCAGCTTCTAAGAGTTGAAAGACAGATTGACCTCAGCTCCGATCTTAACACTTCTAGAAGGGTCAGATGGCTATGTGGTGTATTGTGTTGCTTCCGGTGTTGGATTAGGATGTGTCTTAATGCAGCACGGTAGAGTTATTGCATATGCTTCGAGGCAGCTGCGGAAACATGAAAAGAACTATCCAACTCATGACCTAGAATTGGCTGCGGTGCACTGAAAATATGGAGACAATACTTGTATTGTGTGCATGTTGATATCTATACAGATCACAAAAGTCTTCAGTACATTTTCAAGCAGAAGGAGCTGAACCTGCGGCAGAGGCGGTGGTTAGAATTGTTGAAAGATTATGATGTGAATATTTTGTACCACCCCGGAAAAGCAAATGTACTAGCCGATGCGCTTAGCCGCCGATCAATGGGCAGTTTATGCGAAGTTCCTCCGGAAAAGAAAGAGATAGTTCACGAGATCCATCAATTAGCTAATCTTGGAGTGCGTACAATTGATTCGGGTAGTGGCGGGATTGGCATTAACGATCCTACAGTTTCATCTTTGAATATAAAAGTGAAAGAATGACAATATGAAGATTCTAAACTGTGCCATTACAGAGACATATCTCATGGGGGAGAGAAGTGTTACGTCCCGTATTTTATACATTGGGACAATCCGGATTAACTATGACAAGTTAGGGCCAAGACCATTCCGGAACATGAAGTCGGGACTTTTGACCCTCGATTTTATTTTGAGACATAGTTGTACATGAAATTGTGGGCATGGAACACTTAGGAAAAGTTGGGACCAAAAGTCATATACTTGGGCCATGGACACTTGGAGGGTTCATCTAGGAGCTTAAAAGATGACTTCTAAGTCATCTTCTATCATTCTACACTTAGAAAAAAATCAAGAAGTTGAAGAGCAACAACAACAACCTCTCGGCCAAACCCAAGAAAAACCAAGTCCAATTTTAGCCATCCCAAAAATATTTCTTTGGTGCAAATCCACTAATTGGAGGTCCCTAAGTAACGTGGAAGTGTTGTTGGAGCGATCGAACCATCCGTCTAGTAGATCGCAAACCCTAGCCTATTTGTGGAGTTGAAGAAGAAAGGTAAGATTTGATCTTGTTTTATGTGTTGCGAATGTTTTATGCATGTTAATATGGATGAAATTTGTGAAATATAGTAAGTTGGAGGTGAGCCGTGTATGGTGTGTATGGTCGTGTAGATGTGTGTGTTGTGATTGGGTTGATGAATTGATTCTATGTAGCATATTTAGTTGTGTAGCGTGGAGAAACGAATAAGAATCATCTATATATGTATATGTGTAGTGTGGCCTAATATAGGTCATATTGCATGACAAGAATAGGTTATGGTTGTGTTCTCGGGTTTGGGACTGTTTTCGGGAAAATTGGAGCAATTGTTGGATTGTTGGAAATATTGTGTAAATTGTTTAAAATGTCCTTGAATATTGTTGGTATGGGTTCGGGTTGGTATTTGAATGTATGAGCGGTGATGTGGCTTGAATGTAAGCCGTCGAATTGAATATTGTGAATGTTGTTGAATGATGTAAAAGAGAGTTATTAATGTTATATTGCCTTTCGGATTGGTCATTGGGGTTGCTAGGTTTGTTATTGTTGTTGTTGTTGTTGTTGATGATTTGGCCGAGTTAAATTCTCGGGGTTGGCCTATTTACAGGGGAAATACTGCCCAAATTTCTGTAGAATTGAGTGTTAGTTTGGAATAAATTGCCTAAGTGCCTATAGATAATGTTTGATATTCGTTGACGTATTTGTAGACCGTGTGGAGCCCGAGGTGCAGGTTGGGATTAGCTTGAGTTGGGCTAGCTTGGAGTGTGTACGAGGTATGCAAAGCTCAAACCTTCCTTCTTTTGGCATGTCTTAGTTATAAATAGGCTATGTCACGAGCCTCGAGGAAATTCTAAATTCGCAATCCGAGCACGTTATGACTCTTATATATATATATTTCTTGGCATTCGTATGTTTGATGTGATGAAATACGAACCCTTATGTCTTCGAAATTATTGATTTCCAAATGTTGCACAAAAAGTTTTGTTTTAAAGAATTCCGTAACTATGGACGCCGTATCTTTCACAGAAAGGCTCGGATTGCTCCGATATTTTCGTAGAAGTTTGCATGGCGTATGATGAGTATGTTTTCCATAGGCGGGCCCGGCTCGGGTCGATACCCGTCAGTGGGTCCCGCGACTTTCCTTTATGTAATTCGGAGGACTCTTGAAAGAATTTGGTATGACTATTATTTCGATTCTCAAGTATGGTCATTTTACTTATAATTGAGTCCATGATAATGATTTTATGCATATGGTTACTCATGACTTTGCTCGTGCGTTTTGTTATATCTTTCGCCGAGTCCCGGCCCAGTTTTATTGTCGTGCGCACTTTGATATACTCCGGTGTTATGCTGTGTTTATGGTTCACCGAGCCACTCGTTAGAGGGTCGGGTTCCACTTATATTTGGCGTTATGCTGTGTATGGCGTTATGTTGTGTTATGATGTGTGACGGGGATACGCAAATTTGAAACCTTCTGGTGTTATGTTGTGTTATGGCGCCATCGACGGGCGGGCGACCATATTTTCTGTGCCCTATGCATGACTTATATTTCGAAAGTAATATTTTGGGCTTGCACTTATTTTCTGTACTTCTATTTCGTTTATGCCTCAGATTTGTTTTCTGTATCTTCTGCTTTGCATACTCAGTACATATTTCGTACTGACCCCCTTTCTTCGGGGGGCTGCGTTTCATGCCCGCAGGTACAGACGCACAGTTTGGTGATCCACCAGTTTAGGACAACCTCTTCTGCTGTTTGGAGTGCTCCCCTTATCCCGGAGCCTACATTTTGGTATATATATTCGTTCGTTTCATATGTATATATTTGTTCAGGGGTACGGCGGGGCCCTGTCCCGCCATATGATTCGGTTGGTCTGTTTAGAGGTCTGTAGACGTATATGTGGGTTTGTGCCTACTTCTGTACAGGTGTGTTTGTATGATCCCACTCGCCATGGCAGCCTTGTCGGCGTGCATTTATATATGTTTTGGGCCGTTGCGCCATTTGATAGCCTTGTCGGCTTCTGCTATATATATAAATATGGTTGTGTTGAAATGTGTCTGAGACAGTTTGATATAATTTGAGGCAGCGTGTGATATTTGTGCCCGTATACGCTATCTGTATGTGATTCGGATTGGATGAGTGTGTTCGGGTGCCCAGCTCGGGCACTAGTCACGGCCTACGGGGTTGGGTCGTGACAGAAGTGGTATCAGAGCGGTTTGTCCTCGGAATGTCTACAGGCCGTGTCTCGTAGAGTCTTGTTTATCGGTGTGTCGTGCACCACATCTATAGACAGGAGGCTACAGGGCATTTAGGGTGTTACCTTTCTTTGAATCTTAGATCGTGCGATAGAGCTGTGCTATTAGGATCACTCTTTTCTGACCGACTGTTGTATTTTTCAGTGATGCCTCCGAAGAAGGCAACGGCTGCCCAGAAGGGCAAGGCGGTGGTGGGAGAGCCTAGTCAGATGCCGAGAGTTACACGGGCTCGTCCTCAGGATTTGCCCGAGGTTGTGCCGCAGTCAGAGGGTTCAGCTACACCACCACCGGCGGAGCCGAGAGCAGGTCCATCATTAGCTCCAGACGCTCCAGCACCCGAGCCTCCAGCTCCTCAGCCAGGGGCGGAGGATAGGACGTTGAGGGAGGCCGTACAGTTGTTGACGACTTTGGTGGCGGGACAGACTCGCAGACGCGGGCTGAGAGGTAATGGTGATGATGACAGGCGTGATAGCCTGAGGGTCCGTGATTTTCTGACATGTAGTCCCCCAGAGTTTTTCGGGTCTACGCCCGAAGAGGACCCCCACGACTTCATTCGGGGGATGAGGCGCTCATTGGGACTGGTCAGGGCTTCAGAGACCGAGTCCGTTGAGTTAGCCTCGCACAGATTACGAGATGTTGCGGCTAATTGGTATGAGTCCTGGGAGCTGTCCAGAGGTGAGGGTGCTCCCCCAGCTACATGGGACGAGTTTTATGCCGCTTTTCTCCGCCACTTTTTGCCCCCGGAGTTGCGGAGGGCGAGGGTTGACAGATTTTTGCAGCTGCGGCAGGGAGGTCAGAGTGTTCGTGAATATAATTTGGAGTTTAATTTTTTGGCTCGATATGCACCTGCTATAGTAGCGGATATGGCCGACCGGATGCACCGGTACGTGATAGGGTTGGACCGCTACCTGGTTGACAGCTGTATGGCGATGGCATCGCAGACTGATATGGACATCGCCCGGTTACAGGCCTACGCGCAGGGTATGGAGGACCGGCACAGAGAGGACCGGTCGGGCAGAGATCGTGATAGGAGGCCGCCCAAGCAGGCTAGATCAGTAGGGTATTCTGGAGATTTTCGAGGCGGACAGCCTCAGTCACAGTAGTCGGGCAGATATCCTCCTCCGTCCGGCCGGGGTACACAGTCCGCTAGTAGACGATTTGATGGTGCAGGACCGTCTGGGGCCGGTCAGAGTTCCAGAGCATCAGGTTCGCAGACGACCAGGGGTTCCAGCCAGTCCAGATCACCCAGGACCCGTTGTTCTTATTGTGGGAGATCGCACCCAGGGGAGTGCTACCGAGCCACAGGAGCTTGTTTTTCCTGCGGCCGTCAGGGCCAAGTTATGCGAGATTGTCCGATGGCGAGTGGTTCTGGTAGTACAGTTCAGCCGACGGGATCAGCCGCTGGTTCATCTTCTACTCCCTCAGCTATGCGCCCTGCGGGGCGGGGTTTGTCGGCACCGGCGGGCCGCGGTCGAGGCCGTGGCAGTGTTTTAGATTCTAGCGGTCCTTTGAACCGCATATATGCATTGGCTAGCCGCCAGGATCAGGAGGCTTCGCCAAATGTTGTCACAGGTACCTTACTGGTTTTCTCCCGATCTGTATATGCATTGATTGATCCGGGCTCTACTTTATCGTATATCTCTCTGCTCGTTGCTAGTAAAATTGGAATAACACCCGAACCTATAGAACCATTTGAAGTGGCCCCACCGGTTGGGGACTTTATTATAGCGAGGCAGGTATATAAAGATTGTTCTTTATCATATATGATCGTTGCACTAAAGCTGATTTGGTAGAGTTAGATATGTTGGAATTTGATGTCATTATGGGTATGGATTGGTTAGCTTCCTTGTTATATCCCGTGTTTTCGTATAATTGGAAATCGTGAAATAATTACGACTTGTGTGTTATAAGGACATAATTTGATTTTAGTGAATATGACTATGTTGGTTATGGAATTATTATTGTTAAGACCCCGGGGAAGGCCGAGAATAAATTTGGAGTTTCGGAAATTAGTTTCGGGAATTACAAAACGGGACTTTTGTGAATTGGGCCAAGAATTAGGACACAAAATTGAGGCCCAAAGAATGGAGGGTGGCCGGCCACAATAATGGCCCAAACCCATTTCTTTAATGTCATGTGCTAGGCACATGACCAAGGATAAGGATATATATCAACTATCTCTTAGTATTATCAAGAACAAACAATAAAATTCAAGACCACCAACAAAAGAGGCTCTCGGCCGAACCTCATATTCCTCAACAAAATATTTTCTAGCCTTTTCTTTTGATCACAAAATCGTGTCCCTTTGGTAAGTATAGTAAGCACAAGACGCTCTCCGACGTGATACCATTTGTTTGGCACAAGAACTACGTTTGCGATAAGTCGGAAAATCAAGAAAAGGTAAGAATTTTGCCCCTCTAATGTTATAGAATTGATATGAATGTGTTAAGGATTGGAAATAGACGAGAATCCCGTAATTTTGATATAAATAGAAAGTCGTGGGTGTGTGTGTATAGTGTGTATTGGCCGTGAGCCATAGAGAGGAAATTGATGTGAATTGATCTTGGTTAAGTTGGTATAATGTGTTGTTGTGACCTTTATGTCGTAAAAGATTAATTGATAAATGGAATTGGCGTTGAAAAGTGATTTTGGATATTATCGGAAAGTGTATACCCTTGGTATCATTATGTATATCATTGTATATTTAGGGTACTAGAGACTTTAGATATGAACTTATAATGATGTTAATGAATTCGGAATGAAACGACGTGAGTTAGAATGTTCGTCGTGAACTTTTGATTGTTTTGAAAAATTATGGAACATAATGGATTTTGGTGTAATTTCGTGTATGGTTTGAATTGTAATGAGAATGTGGTTGTATAAGTTTGAATGTGGAAATGAATACAATTATGTAGATGTAGAATTGGAGTTTTGAAAGTTTGAATGGAAGTTGCCAACTTAGATAACAAAGTGGAATTTTGAAGCTAGAATGGCTTGATTGTTGTCTGTGTTGTTTGTTGATGTGTGGGCTGTTGTTGTTGTGTATTTTGAGCCGAGCTACGCCTCGGGGATGTTAGATTTATAGGGGAAATGCTGCCGAAATTTCGGTAGGCAAATATGGAGTTAAAGGCATTTCTGAGCCTAAGAATCTCATTTGGTAACTTTGACCATTTGCAGATTTTTGACGAGACGGGACTGGACTTTTGGAAGAGCATACGACGTCTGTGAGGTATGTAAGGCTTCCCGCTCCTTCATTTGGCATATCTTAGTGTATCAGTCGGATATGAGACCTTCCGGAGCATTTCTGCTCCTCGTAACCCGATCCACAGAAACGTTACTATTCATTCAATTCGATTGAAGCCTAAAGGCTCCCTTTTGGCTAGAATGCCATTATTCGTCCGAAACCTATCGAAATGTGGTCGGGTAATCTAGAAATGATTATGTATGACCCTTGGCATATTACTGCTCGTAAAAATATGTTCGCCACCTCATTTCGACTCGAGGTGGGTCCGCTACCCCAAAATGCCCGATTTGCCCTTCGGGCCATCTTTGAGAATAAAGTTGAACGTACCACTTCTGATCTTTGGAACATCCTTCCACGGGGTATGTTTGGACTATTCGATGCACTAATCCAGGTTTTGAACTATATGGACCATTTTGGAATCGTTTTGCAAAATGAAATCTTATGTCGACTAAGTATTCGACTATTTTGTAATAGGATATGATTTATGAGTTTACTTTGTTTTGAAACACTATTTTGGAATACGATTTGCATTTGTTTGCTCACGACTCCGCTCGTGCCTTATTATGACTTCGTTCACCGGTTCCCGGGCCGGTTTTGATTCGTGCGCCTTATGACAATTCGGCCGTATGCTGTGTTACGGTTCCCGAGGCTTCGCCATAGGGCCGGGTTCCGTTTGGAGTTATGCTGTGATATGGCTCGGGATGCGATACGCTCACCGATGATTATGATTATGTGCGGGGATGTACGGAGATTTGAAACCTTCTGGTGTTATGCTGTGTGTGGCGCCAGCGTCGGAGTGGCGACCACGTTCTTAAGCGTTTGCATGAGTTTGTTTGCATAAAATACATGTATATGATTTCGATACAGATTTTGATATACCAGTTTGTACCCCACTTTGACATTTGATTTGCTTTCGGTTTTGATCTATAATTCTGTACTCCGTGCTTTACATACTCAGTACATATTTCGTACTGACCCCCTTTCTTCGGGGGCTGCGTTTTATGCCCGCAGGTGCAGATATCGGTGATCCTCCGCAGTAGGCTTCACTTCTTGCTATTCCGGAGTACCCTTATCCGACCCGGAGTCCCCTTTTTGGTACAGACTCTTTTGCTTTGTATATATTTGGGTATATCTGACTATTTGGGTACGGCGGGGCCCTGTCTCGCCATATGTTTTGTTTGAGTTTGTAGAGGCCTGTAGTCATATATGTGGGGCAAGGGTCCTATGTGTCCATTGTCTGATTTTGCTTTCGGGTCTTAAAGCGGTCTGTTTGATATGATGGCCCCAAATGGCCCTTTTGTATATATTTGTATTTTGACCGGCGATGTCTATTCCGCCGCTTTGTTTGAGTTTGATTTGATATGACCGCTTAAGATATATTTTCGATATAAATTATGTTTGATATAACTTCTTGAAAATTTTGAAATAAGTTTGGATTCGGAAATGAATATGCGATTTGGTCTGGGCACCCAGGTAGGGTGCCAGTCGCGGCCCACGGGGCTGGGTCGTGACAAAAGTGGTATCAGAGCAGTTTGTCCTCGGAATGTCTACAGGCCGTGTCTCGTAGAGTCTTGTTTATCGATGTGTTGTGCACCACATCTATAAACGGGAAGCTACAGGGCATTTAGGACGTTACTTTCTTTGTAATCTTAGATCGTGCGATAGAGCTGAGCTATTAGGATTATTTTGGTCTGACTCGCCCTTGTGTTTGCAGTGATGCCTCCGAAGAAGGCTACGGCGGCCCAGAAGGGCAAGGCGAGGATTGGAGAGACTAGCCAGGCACAGCGAGCTACCCGGGCTCGTGTTTATGATTTGCCTGAGGATGTGCCACAGTCTGAGGGGTCTGCTACACCCCCACCAGTACAGCCTGGAGTAGGACCTTCAGCAGCTCCAGGGGTCCGTGTACCCGCACCTGAGACTCCAGCTCCTCAGCCAGGGGCGGAGGATCGGACCTTGAGGGAGGCTGTACAGTTGCTGACTACGTTGGTAGCAGGGCAGGCTCGCAGACGCGGGCGGAGGGACGATGATGACGATGACAGGCGGGACAGCCTGAGAGTTCGGGAGTTTCTGCTATGTGGCCCTCCAGAGTTCTTCGGGTCTAAGCCCGATGAGGACCCCCATGACTTTATTCGGGGGATGCGACGCTCGCTGGATTTGGTCAGGGCTTCTGAGACCGAGTCAGTTGAGCTGGCTTCACACAGGCTCCGAGATGTGGCTACTCATTGGTACGAGACTTGGGAGCTGTCTAGGGGAGAGGGTGCCCCTCCAGCCACTTGGGATCAGTTTGTGACAGCATTCACCCGCCACTTTTTGCCGCCAGAGTTACGGCGGGCACGAGCTGATCGGTTTTTGCGTCTGCAGCAGAGGGGTCGGAGTGTTCGCGAGTATAGCCTTGAGTTTGATTCTCTGGCCCGATATGCACCGGCCGTGGTAGCAGATATGTCCGATCGGATGCACCGCTATGTTATGGGATTAGACCGGTATTTGGTAGACAGCTGTATGGCCGTGTCACTGCAGGCAGACATGGATATTTCCCGGCTTCAGGCCTATGCGATGGGGATGGAGGACCGTCGCAGATCTGATCCTGCTGGCAGAGATAGAGACAGGAGGCCGCCCAAGAGGGCTAGATCCGCGGGTTATTCAGGGGATTCTCGAGGCGGACAGCCTCAGCAGCAGCAGCAGTCTGACAGATATTTTCCTTCTTCCGGCCGGGGTACTCAGTCAGGCAGCCGGAGATTCGACAGTACGGGACCGTCTGGGGCCGGTCAGAGCTCCAGAGTGGCAGGTTCGCAGGTATCCAGGGGTCCCAGTCAGGCCAGACCACCTAGACCCCGTTGTCCACATTGCGGGAAGTCACATCCCGGGGAGTGTTACCGAGCGACGGGAGCTTGTTTTTCTTGTGGCGGTCAGGGCCACTTTATGAGAGACTGCCCATTGGCCAGTGGTTCGGGTAATGCGGCTCAGCAGACAGGGTCAGCCGCCGGTTCTTCCTCTGCTCCATCTGTTGCACGCCCCGGAGGGCGGGGTATTCCAGCACCGGCAGGACGCGGTCGAGGCCGCGGTGGCGCTTCAGGTTCTAGCGGTCCCTCGAACCGCATATATGCTTTGGCCAGCCGCCAGGATCAGGAGGCTTCGCCAAACGTCGTCACAGGTACATTACTGGTTTTCTCCAGATCTGTATATGCATTGATTGACCCTGGCTCTACTTTATCATATATTTCCCCGCTCGTTGCTAGTAAGATTGGGATAGTGTCTGAGCCTATAGAGCCATTTGAGGTAGCTACGCCAGTTGGGGATTTTATTGTAGCGAGACAGATCTATAGGGATTGTTCTGTGACCATTTATGATCGTAGCACTAAGGCTGATTTGGTAGAGTTAGACATGCTCGAGTTTGATGTCATTATGGGTATGGACTGGTTGTCTTCCTGTTATGCTAATGTCGACTGCCAGAAAAAGGTAGTCCGTTTTCAGTTTCCAGGGGAACCAGTCATAGAGTGGTTCGGATCTACAGCATCGCCGAGGGGTAAGTTTATTTCATACCTCAAGGCTAAGAAGATGATCCAGAAGGGTTATATCTATCATTTGGTTCGTGTGCACGATACTGCCGCGGAGGTACCTACCCTTCAGTCTGTTCCGGTCGTCAGCGAGTTTCCAGATGTTTTTCCTGACGAGCTTCCTGGCCTTCCGCCTGAGCGGGAGATTGATTTTTCTATTGAGTTGATGCCGGATACACAGCCTATATCCATTCCTCCATACAGGATGGCACCAGCTGAGTTGAAGGAGTTGAAGGAGCAGCTGAAAGATTTGCTGGATAAGGGTTTTATCAGGCCCAGTACATCACCCTGGGGGGCGCCGGTATTGTTTGTCAGGAAGAAAGATGGGTCATTGCGGATGTGTATCGACTACCGGCAGCTGAATAAGGTGACTATTAAGAACAAATATCCCCTCCCCCGGATTGATGACTTGTTTGACCAGCTGCAGGGTGCTAGACATTTTTCAAAGATAGATCTGCGTTCTGGTTACCACCAGGTGCGAGTACGGGAGTCAGATATCCCGAAGACTGCTTTCAGGACTCGGTACGGGCATTATGAGTTCAGAGTTATGTCTTTCGGGCTGACTAATGCTCCAGCAGTATTTATGGATCTGATGAACCGGGTATTTCGGCCTTTCCTGGATATGTTTGTTATTGTGTTTATTGACGATATTCTGATTTACTCGCGATCAGTCGAGGAGCATTCAGATCATCTGAGGACGGTACTTGGCATCCTCCGTCAGCAGAAGTTATATGCTAAATTCTCTAAGTGTGAGTTCTGGTTGACTTCTGTGGCATTCTTGGGCCATATTGTCGGCGCAGATGGTATTCGGGTTGACATGCAGAAGATTGAGGCTGTGCAGAATTGGCCCAGGCCTACTACACCGACAGAGGTGCGTAGTTTTCTTGGATTGGCTGGGTACTACCGCAGGTTCGTGGAGGATTTCTCTTCTATTTCAGCACCACTGACGAAGCTTACCCAGAAAGCAGCAAAATTCCAGTGGACAGATGCTTGCGAGCGCAGCTTTCAGATGCTGAAGGAGAGATTGATTACAGCACCCGTTTTGGCTCTTCCAGAGGGATCTGACGGGTATGTTGTCTATTGTGACGCCTCTGGTATTGGGATAGGATGTGTATTGATGCAGCACGGTCGAGTCATAGCCTATGCTTCCCGGCAGCTTAGACCGCACGAGAAGAACTATCCCACTCATGATCTTGAGTTGGCCGCGGTGATTCATGCCTTGAAGATTTGGCGGCATTATTTATATGGGGTCCATGTTGATATCTATACGGACCATAAGAGTCTCCAGTATATTTTTAGGCAGAAGGAACTAAATTTGCGGCAGCGGAGATGGCTTGAGTTACTAAAGGATTACGACGTTGATATTTTGTACCATCCGGGGAAAGCCAATGTGGTAGCTGATGCGCTTAGCCGCAAGTCCGTGGGCAGTCTGGCTGATGTTCCATCTGATAAGAGAGATTTGGTTCGTGATATTCATCAGCTGGCCAGCCTCGGAGTTCGTTTGGTGGATTCTGGAGATTCTGGGATTTCTGTTCGTCCAGTTGCTGAGTCATCTATTATTCAGGAGGTAAAGCAGCGCCAGTTTGAGGATCCTCTTTTGATTCAGTACCGGGATGCGGCCCTTAATACGACAAAGACCCAGTTTGAGATCTCGCCTGAAGGGGTACTATTGTACGACGGCAGACTCTGTGTACCGGACGTTGCGGGCTTACGACGGCAGATTATGGGCGAGGCACATTGTGCCCGGTATTCTGTTCATCCTGGTTCCACTAAGATGTATCGGGATCTTCGGTGTTTGTATTGGTGGGACGGCATGAAGAAAGACATTGCTGAATTTGTTAGTCAATGCCCGAACTGTCAGCAAGTCAAGGTTGAACATCAGAAGCCCGGTGGGTTGCTACAGGAGATGGAGATTCCAGCCTGGAAATGGGAGATGATTAATATGGACTTCATTGTTGGGTTGCCGCGTACTCTACGCAGGTATGACTCCATTTGGGTTATTGTGGACAGGCTGACGAAATCAGCCCATTTCCTTCCGGTCCGGACTACTTATTCGGCTGAGGACTATGCCAGATTGTATATCAGAGAGATAGTCAGACTTCACGGAGTCCCGATATCTATTATTACTGACCGAGGTACCCAGTTTACAGCAAATTTCTGGAGGTCATTTCAGGAGGGATTAGGGACTCAGGTGAGTCTCAGTACAGCTTTTCACCCTCAGTCCGACGGGCAGGCCGAGCGCACTATTCAGACGCTCGAAGATATGTTGCGGGCCTGCGTTATTGATTTTAGGGGCAGCTGGGATGATCATTTGCCGCTTATTGAGTTTGCCTATAACAACAGTTATCACTCCAGCATTCAGATGGCTCCGTACGAGGCCCTTTATGGCAGGAGATGCAGGTCTCCTATTGGCTGGTTTGACGTGGGCGAGACTAAGTTGATTGGGCCAGATGTAATCCAGGAGGCTGTAGATAAGGTAAAGCTTATTCGAGAACGATTATTGGCTGCTCAGAGTCGACAGAAAGCTTATGCCGACAGACGACGTCGACCGTTAGAGTTCCGGATTGGCGACTGGGTATTTCTGAAGGTGTCGCCCATGAAGGGTGTCATGAGATTCGGTAAAAAGGGTAAGTTGAGCCCCCGGTACATTGGACCGTATCAGATCGTGCGAAAGATAGGCGAGGTCGCCTATGAGCTAGACTTACCATCCGACTTGGAGGCCGTACACCCGGTGTTTCATGTGTCTATGTTGCGGAAATGTATTGGTGATCCTGCCAGGATATTCCCAGTAGATGACATTCAGGTGACGGAGCAGTTATCTTATGACGAGCAGCCTATATCTATTCTGGATCGGCAGGTGCGGAGACTACGCACTAAAGAAGTGCCCTCCGTCAAAGTTCTGTGGCGCAACAATAATCGGGAGGAGATGACTTGGGAGGCGGAGGACGAGATGAAGAAGAAATATCCCCACCTGTTTCCGACATCCACAGGTAATCTAAATTTCTTTTTCAGTTTGTTGTGTTGATTGATAAAATGAACTACGTATGTCATTATTAAAAAGGGACACTCCTGCCTTGATCATAAGACCTTATAAGGTTAACTTAACATTCGGGGACGAATGTTCTTAAGGGGGGGAGAATGTTATATCCCGTGTTTTCGTATAATTGGAAATCGTGAAATAATTACGACTTGTGTGTTATAAGGACATAATTTGATTTTAGTGAATATGACTATGTTGGTTATGGAATTATTATTGTTAAGACCCCGGGGAAGGCCGAGAATAAATTTGGAGTTTCGGAAATTAGTTTCGGGAATTACAAAACGGGACTTTTGTGAATTGGGCCAAGAATTAGGACACAAAATTGAGGCCCAAAGAATGGAGGGTGGCCGGCCACAATAATGGCCCAAACCCATTTCTTTAATGTCATGTGCTAGGCACATGACCAAGGATAAGGATATATATCAACTATCTCTTAGTATTATCAAGAACAAACAATAAAATTCAAGACCACCAACAAAAGAGGCTCTCGGCCGAACCTCATATTCCTCAACAAAATATTTTCTAGCCTTTTCTTTTGATCACAAAATCGTGTCCCTTTGGTAAGTATAGTAAGCACAAGACGCTCTCCGACGTGATACCATTTGTTTGGCACAAGAACTACGTTTGCGATAAGTCGGAAAATCAAGAAAAGGTAAGAATTTTGCCCCTCTAATGTTATAGAATTGATATGAATGTGTTAAGGATTGGAAATAGACGAGAATCCCGTAATTTTGATATAAATAGAAAGTCGTGGGTGTGTGTGTATAGTGTGTATTGGCCGTGAGCCATAGAGAGGAAATTGATGTGAATTGATCTTGGTTAAGTTGGTATAATGTGTTGTTGTGACCTTTATGTCGTAAAAGATTAATTGATAAATGGAATTGGCGTTGAAAAGTGATTTTGGATATTATCGGAAAGTGTATACCCTTGGTATCATTATGTATATCATTGTATATTTAGGGTACTAGAGACTTTAGATATGAACTTATAATGATGTTAATGAATTCGGAATGAAACGACGTGAGTTAGAATGTTCGTCGTGAACTTTTGATTGTTTTGAAAAATTATGGAACATAATGGATTTTGGTGTAATTTCGTGTATGGTTTGAATTGTAATGAGAATGTGGTTGTATAAGTTTGAATGTGGAAATGAATACAATTATGTAGATGTAGAATTGGAGTTTTGAAAGTTTGAATGGAAGTTGCCAACTTAGATAACAAAGTGGAATTTTGAAGCTAGAATGGCTTGATTGTTGTCTGTGTTGTTTGTTGATGTGTGGGCTGTTGTTGTTGTGTATTTTGAGCCGAGCTACGCCTCGGGGATGTTAGATTTATAGGGGAAATGCTGCCGAAATTTCGGTAGGCAAATATGGAGTTAAAGGCATTTCTGAGCCTAAGAATCTCATTTGGTAACTTTGACCATTTGCAGATTTTTGACGAGACGGGACTGGACTTTTGGAAGAGCATACGACGTCTGTGAGGTATGTAAGGCTTCCCGCTCCTTCATTTGGCATATCTTAGTGTATCAGTCGGATATGAGACCTTCCGGAGCATTTCTGCTCCTCGTAACCCGATCCACAGAAACGTTACTATTCATTCAATTCGATTGAAGCCTAAAGGCTCCCTTTTGGCTAGAATGCCATTATTCGTCCGAAACCTATCGAAATGTGGTCGGGTAATCTAGAAATGATTATGTATGACCCTTGGCATATTACTGCTCGTAAAAATATGTTCGCCACCTCATTTCGACTCGAGGTGGGTCCGCTACCCCAAAATGCCCGATTTGCCCTTCGGGCCATCTTTGAGAATAAAGTTGAACGTACCACTTCTGATCTTTGGAACATCCTTCCACGGGGTATGTTTGGACTATTCGATGCACTAATCCAGGTTTTGAACTATATGGACCATTTTGGAATCGTTTTGCAAAATGAAATCTTATGTCGACTAAGTATTCGACTATTTTGTAATAGGATATGATTTATGAGTTTACTTTGTTTTGAAACACTATTTTGGAATACGATTTGCATTTGTTTGCTCACGACTCCGCTCGTGCCTTATTATGACTTCGTTCACCGGTTCCCGGGCCGGTTTTGATTCGTGCGCCTTATGACAATTCGGCCGTATGCTGTGTTACGGTTCCCGAGGCTTCGCCATAGGGCCGGGTTCCGTTTGGAGTTATGCTGTGATATGGCTCGGGATGCGATACGCTCACCGATGATTATGATTATGTGCGGGGATGTACGGAGATTTGAAACCTTCTGGTGTTATGCTGTGTGTGGCGCCAGCGTCGGAGTGGCGACCACGTTCTTAAGTGTTTGCATGAGTTTGTTTGCATAAAATACATGTATATGATTTCGATACAGATTTTGATATACCAGTTTGTACCCCACTTTGACATTTTGATTTGCTTTCGGTTTTGATCTATAATTCTGTACTCCGTGCTTTACATACTCAGTACATATTTCGTACTGACCCCCTTTCTTCGGGGGCTGCGTTTTATGCCCGCAGGTGCAGATATCGGTGATCCTCCGCAGTAGGCTTCACTTCTTGCTATTCCGGAGTACCCTTATCCGACCCGGAGTCCCCTTTTTGGTACAGACTCTTTTGCTTTGTATATATTTGGGTATATCTGACTATTTGGGTACGGCGGGGCCCTGTCTCGCCATATGTTTTGTTTGAGTTTGTAGAGGCCTGTAGTCATATATGTGGGGCAAGGGTCCTATGTGTCCATTGTCTGATTTTGCTTTCGGGTCTTAAAGCGGTCTGTTTGATATGATGGCCCCAAATGGCCCTTTTGTATATATTTGTATTTTGACCGGCGATGTCTATTCCGCCGCTTTGTTTGAGTTTGATTTGATATGACCGCTTAAGATATATTTTCGATATAAATTATGTTTGATATAACTTCTTGAAAATTTTGAAATAAGTTTGGATTCGGAAATGAATATGCGATTTGGTCTGGGCACCCAGGTAGGGTGCCAGTCGCGGCCCACGGGGCTGGGTCGTGACATTCCTGCTATGCTAATGTTGACTGCCAGCAAAAGGTAGTTCGTTTCCAATTTCCAGGGGAACCAGTCATAGAGCGGTCAGGGAGTACAGCATCGCCGAGAGATAAGTTTATTTCATACCTCAAGGCTAAGAAGATGATTCAGAAAGGTTATATATATCATTTGGTCCGTGTGCACGATACTAAGGCCGAGACACCTACTCTTCAGTCAGTTCCGGTTGTTAATGAATTCTAAGATGTATTCCCAGATGAGCTTCCAAGCCTCCCGCCTGAGCGGGAGATAGACTTCACTATAGATTTGTTGCCAGATACGCAGCCCATATCTATTCCTCCGTACAGAATGGCACCTGCAGAATTGAAGGAATTACAAGAGCAGCTGAAAGATCTATTGGATAAAGCTTCATCAGACCCAGTACATCGCCCTGGGGAGCGCCGGTATATTTGTTAGAAAGAAAGATGGGTCACTGCGAATGTGTATTGATTATCGACAGCTGAATAAGGTGACTATAAAGAATAAATATCCCCTCCCCCGGACTGACGATTTATTTGATCAGTTGCAGGGTGCTAAATATTTTTCGAAGATAGATCTACGTTCGAGCTATCATCAGGTGCGAGTATGAGAGGCAGATATTCCGAAGACTGCTTTCAGGACCCGGTATGGGCATTATGAATTCAAAGTGATGTCTTTTGGGCTGACGAATGCTCCAGCGGTATTCATGGATTTAATGAATCGGGTATTCGGGCCGTTCTTAGACTTGTTCGTGATTGTATTTATCGATGACATTTTGGTTTATTCACGATCAGAAGCAGAGCATGCAGATCATTTGAGGACAGTACTTGGCACACTCCGGCACTAGAATTTATATGTTAAATTTTCTAAATGTGAATTATGGTTGTCTTCAGTGGCATTCCTAGGGCATATTATTGGAGCGGATGGCGTTCGGGTGGATATCTAGAAGATCGAGGCCGTAAAGAGTTGGCCTAGACCTACGACGCCTACGGAGGTGCGTAGCTTTCTGGGGTTGACCGGTTATTACCGGAGATTTGTAGAGGGATTTGCTTCGATTTCAGCGCCTTTGACAAGGCTGACTCAGAAGGGAGCTAAGTTTCAGTGGTCTGATGCTTGCGAGCGTAGCTTCCAGTTGCTGAAAGAGAAGTTGACTACAACTCCAGTCCTGACTCTTCCTGAAGGTCCAGATGGATATGTTATTTATTGTGATGCCTCTGGTATGGGTTTGGGGTGTGTATTGATGCAGCACGGTAGGGTTATAGCTTATGCTTCCCGGCATCTCAAAAAGCACGAGAGAAATTATCCTACTCACGATTTGGAGCTAGCCGCGGTGATTCATGCTTTGAAGATGTGGAGACATTATTTATATGGGGTTCACGTTGATATTTATACAGATCATAAGAGCCTCCAGTACATCTTCAACCAAAAGGAGCTGAACTTGCGGCAGAGGCGGTGGTTAGAGTTGCTGAAAGATTATGATGTTGATATTCTATACCATTCTGGGAAAGCTAATGTCGTGGCAGATGCAGTCAGCCGTAAGTCCATGGGCAGTTTACTGGACACGCCTTCAGAAAAGAAAGACATATTTCGCGATATCCATCAGCTGGCTAGTCTTGGAGTCCGCTTGGCCGATTTTGGAGATGCTGGGATTTCTGTTCGAGGAGTGGCCGAATCCTCTATTCTGGGTGAGATAAAGCGGCGTCAGTATGAGGATCCTGTTCTGATACAGTACAGAGACGCAGCCCGTGAAAAGGAGAAGACCCCGTTTGAGATTACATCCGATGGAGTGTTATTATACAGGGACAGATTATCTGTACCTGACGTTGCGGGACTGCGGCGACAGGTTATGGGCGAGGCACATTATGCCAGATATTCTGTTCATCCAGGGTCGACGAAGATGTATCATGATCTTAGATGCCTATATTGGTGGGACGGTATGAAAAAGGACATAGCAGAGTTCGTTGCCCAGTGCCCAAATTGTCAGCAGGTGAAGATTGAGCATCAGAAGCCCGGTGGGTTATTGCAGGAGATGGAGATTCCGACGTGGAAGTGGGAGATGATTAATATGGATTTTATTGCAGGCTTACCTCGCACTCCACGGAGGTACGACTCCATATGGGTTATCGTTGATCGGCTGACAAAATCAGCCCATTTTCTTCCAGTTCGAACTACATACTCAGCTGAAGAGTATGCCAGGCTATATATTAAGGAGATTGTGAGGCTTCACGGAGTTCCAATGTCTGTTATCTCCGACAGCGGTGCTCAGTTTACAGCTAATTTCTGGAGATCATTTCAGGAGGGATTGGGGACCCAGGTGAGTCTGAGTACAGCATTTCATCCTCAGTCCGACGGACAGGCCGAGTGCACTATTCAGACGCTGGAAGATATGTTGCGTGGCTGTGTTATGGATTTCAAGGGTAGCTGGGTTGATCATTTGCCGCTTGTTGAATTTGCTTATAACAACAGCTACTACTCCAGTATTTAGATGGCACCATATGAGGCTTTGTATGGCAGGAAATGCAGGTCGCCGATCGGTTGGTTTGATGTTGGGGAGACGGAATTAATTGGCCCAGATATAGTCCAGCAGGCGGTGGATAAAGTGAAACTTATCCTGGTGCGCTTGTTAGCAGCCCAGAGTTGACAGAAATCGTATGCAGATAATCGTCGTCGACCTTTAGAGTTTCAGGTTGGAGATTGGGTGTTCCTGAAAGTGTCACCTATGAAAGGTGTTATGAGATTTGGCAAGAAAGGAAATCTCAGTCCGAGATATATTGGGCCTTATCAGATTATTCGTAACATAGGCAAAGTTTCCTATGAATTAGATCTGCCAGCTGATTTGAGAGCGGTGCACCCGGTATTCCATGTTTCTATGCTTCGTAAATGTATTGGTGACCCTTCCAGAATCGTTTCTACAGGTGATATACAGGTCACCGAGGAGCTATCTTATGAAGAGCAGCCTAGAGCCATATTGAATCATCAGGTAAGAAAATTGCGGAATAAAGATGTGGCTTCTGTTAACGTGTTGTGGCGGAATAATAACCGAGAAGAAATGACCTGGGAAGCTGAGGAGCAGATGAAGAAAAAGTATCCTTACCTATTTCCGGTACCTACAGGTAATCCAAATCCTTTATTTGACTATGTTGATTTGTGAATGATTTGTATGTGACGGCTATAAAAGAAACTCCCCCGAATTGTTAGTAAGACCCGTGGAATTAATCCAACATTCGAGGACGAATGTTCTGAAGGGGGGGAGGATGTTACGTCCCGTATTTTATACATTGGGACAATCCGGATTAACTATGATAAGTTAGGGCCAAGACCATTCCGGGACATGAAGTCGGGACTTTTGACCCTCGATTTTATTTTGAGAC
The DNA here is from genome assembly GCF_019175385.1 of Lycium barbarum. NCBI lineage: Eukaryota > Viridiplantae > Streptophyta > Magnoliopsida > Solanales > Solanaceae > Lycium > Lycium barbarum. The sequence goes on along the minus strand of NC_083343.1, from coordinate 65,595,264 downwards.
ATAGTTTTACATGAAATTGTGGGCATGGAACACTTAGAGGGTTCATCTAGGAAATTGGTCGTGTGGCTTTGAAATTGGTCCCACACATTCTGTGGCCAATATTAAATGGTCCAACACATGTGTGGGCCATGGACACTTGGAGGGTTCATCTAGGAGCTTAAAAGATGACTTCTAAGTCATATTCTATCATTCTACACTTAGAAAAAAAATCAAGAAGTTGAAGAGCAACAACAACAACCTCTCGGCCAAACCCAAGAAAATCAAGTCCAATTTTAGCCATCCCCAAAATATTTCTTTGGTGCAAATCCACTAATTGGAGGTCCCGAAGTAACGTGGAAGTGTTGTTGGAGCGATCGAACCATCCGTCTAGTAGATCGCAAACCCTAGCCTATTTGTGGAGTTGAAGAAGAAAGGTAAGATTTGATCTTGTTTTATGTGTTGCGAATGTTTTATGCATGTTGTAGTATGTTAATATGGATGAAATTTGTGAAATATAGTAAGTTGGAGGTGAGCCGTGTATGGTGTGTATGGTCGTGTAGATGTGTGTGTTGTGATTGGGTTGATGAATTGATTCTATGTAGCATATTTAGTTGTGTAGTATGGAGAAAAGAATAAGAATCATCTATATATGTATATGTGTAGTGTGGCTGAATGTAGGTCATATTGCATGACAAGAATAGGTTATGGTTGTGTTCTCGGGTTTGGGACTGTTTTCGGGAAAATTGGAGCAATTGTTGGATTGTTGGAAATATTGTGTAAATTGTTTAAAATGTCCTTGAATATTGTTGGTATGGGTTCGGGTTGGTATTTGAATGTATGAGCGGTGATGTGGCTTGAATGTAAGCCGTCGAATTGAATATTGTGAATGTTGTTGAATGATGTAAAAGAGAGTTATTAATGTTATATTGCCTTTCGGATTGGTCATTGGGGTTGCTAGGTTGGTTATTGTTGTTGTTGTTGTTGTTGATTTGGCCGAGTTAAATTCTCGGGGTTGGCCTATTTACAGGGGAAATGCTGCCCAAATTTCTGTAGAATGAGTGTTAGTTTGGAATAAATTGCCTAAGTGCCTATAGCTAATGTTTGATATTCGTTGACGTATTTGTAGACCGTGGGGAGCCCGAGGCGTAGGTTGGGATTAGCTTGAGTTGGGCTAGCTTGGAGTGCGTACGAGGTATGCAATGCTCAAACCTTCCTTCTTTTGGCATGTCTTAGTTATAAATAGGCTGTGTCACGAGCCTCGAGGAAATTCTAAATTCGCAATCCGAGCACGTTATGACTCTTATATATATATATTTCTTGGCATTCGTATGTTTGATGTGATGAAATACGAACCCTTATGTCTTCGAACTTATTGATTTCCAAATGTTGCACAAAAAGTTTTGTTTTAAAGAATTCCGTAACTATGGACGTCGTATCATTCACAGAAAGGTTCGGATTGCTCCGATATTTTCGTAGAAGTTTGCATGGCATATGATGAGTATGTTTTCCATAGGCTGGCCCGGCTTGGGTCGATACCCGTCCGTGGGTCCCGCGACTTTCCTTTATGTAATTCGGAGGACTCTTGAAAGAATTTGGTATGACTATTATTTCGATTCTCAAGTATGGTCATTTTACTTATAATTGAGTCCATGATAATGATTTTATGCATATGGTTACTCATGACTTTGCTCGTGCGTTTTGTTATATTTCGCTGAGTCTCGGGCAGGTTCTGTTGTCGTGCGCACTTTGATATACTCCGGTGTTATGCTGTGTTTATGGTTCACCGAGCCACTCGCTAGAGGGTCGGGTTCCACTTATATTTGGCGTTATGCTGTGTATGGCGTTATGCTGTGTTATGATGTGTGACGGGGATACGGAAATTTGAAACCTTCTGGTGTTATGCTGTGTTATGGCGCCATCGACGGGCGGGCGACCATATTTTTTGTGCCCTATGCATGACTTGTATTTCGAAAGTAATATTTTGGGCTTGCACTTATTTTCTGTACTTCTATTTCGTTTATGCCTCAGATTTGTTTTCTGTATCTTCTTCTTTGCATACTCAGTACATATTTCGTACTGACCCCCTTTCTTCGGGGGGCTGCGTTTCATGCCCGCAGGTACAGACGCACAGTTTGGTGATCCACCAGTTTAGGACAACCTCTTCTGTTGTTTGGAGTGCTCTCCTTATCCCGGAGCCTACATTTTGGTATATATATTCGTTCGTTGCACATGTATATATTTGTTCAGGGGTACGGCGGGGCCCTGTCCCGCCATATGATTCGGTTGGTCTGTTTAGAGGTCTGTAGACGTAAATGTGGGTTTGTGCCTACTTCTGTACAGGTGTGTTTGTATGATCGCACTAATCATGGCAGCCTTGTCGGCGTGCATTTGTATATGTTTTGGGCCGTTGTGCCATTTGATAGCCTTGTCGGCTTCTGATATATATATAAATATGGTTGTGTTGAAATGTGTCTAAGACAGTTTGATATAATTTGAGGCAGCGTGTGATATTTGTGCCCGTATACGCTATCTGAATGTGATTCGGATTGGATGAGTGTGTTCGGGTGCCCAGTTCGGGCACTAGTCACGGCCTACGGGGTTCGGTCGTGACAAGAAGTCTCCATTTGAGGTTTCTATAGATGGAATTCTTAGATACCGAGGTAGGTTATGTGTGCCGAAGGTGGTAGAATTACGCTATTGAATTCTAGAGGAAACACATTGTTCCCGGTATTCTATTCACCCAGGTGCAACCAAGATGTATCATGACCTGAAACAAATATATTGGTGGGACGGCATGAAGAGAGATATAGCAGAATTTGTAGCCCAATGTCCAAATTGCCAACAAGTAAAGATTGAACATCAAAAGCTAGGAGGCTTATTGCAAGCAATGGAAATCCCTACTTGAAAATGGGAAGTAATCAACATGGATTTTATTGTGGGGTTACCTCATTCCCGTGGCAAGTATGATTCTATATGGGTGATTGTGGATAGATTGATGAAAGCAGCCCATTTTCTTCCAGTTAGAACCGCGTACTCAACCGAAGATTATGCGAGGTTATATCTCAAGGACATTATACGACTTCATGGTATTCCATTATCTATTATTACAGATAGAGGGGAACAATTCATAGCCAAGTTCTGGAAGTCCTTCCAAGAAGATCTAGGAACTCAAGTGAAGCTTAGCACGACATTTCATCCACAGACTGATGAACAAGCCGAGCGTACTATTAAAACTTTGGAAGATACGCTACAGGCATGTATATTAGATTTTGGTGGTAGCTGGGATGATCACTTATCCCTTATTGAGTTTGCTTACAACAATAACTGTCATTCCAGTATTCAAATGGCCCTATATGAAGCTTTATATGGGAGGAAATGTAGATCCCCAGTCGGATGGTTCGAAATTGGAGAAGCACAATTAGTAGGCCCTGAATTGATTCAACAAGCGGTGGAAAAAGTTAAGGTGATTCGAGATCGATTATTGACAGCCTAAAGTCGCCAAAAGTCCTATGCAGACAATCGCCGACGGGACTTAGAATTTCAGGTTGATGATTGGGTATTTTTGAAAGTGTCGCCAATGAAAGGGGTGATGAGATTTGGTAAGAAAGGGAAGCTAAGTCCTAGATACATTGGACCCTATAGAATTATCCGCAAGGTGGGTCAGGTGGCCTATTAATTGGACTTACCCTCGGAGCTTGAATCAGTCCATCCAATCTTCCACGTTTTGATGCTCCGCAAGTGTGCGGGAGATCCCACAAAGATTGTCCCGATAGATGATGTGCAAGTAATAGAAAAGCTAACCTATGAAGAAGTGCCTATTGCTATTCTAGACAGGCAAGTGCGAAGACTCCGAAATAAAGAAGTAGCTTCAGTTAAAGTCTTGTGGAGAAACAATAACCGGGAAGAAATTACTTGGGAGGAGGAAGAGCAGATAAAATCCACATACCCGCATTTATTTCAAACCCCAGAACAAATTCAAGATGAAACGTCAACGATATATGGTATATATGCTTACTTTTCATGCTTTTGGTCGTGTGTGGCCATAAATATGTTGCTATTGTGATGTAGCCCTATGGGGCAACGATACTATGGGTTGATATGACAGGATGGTGGTGCCATATTACAGGGGAAACTCTGGCGAAATTTCTCTAGAATCCCCGATGACTTAACATTCGAGGATGAATGTTGCAAAAGGGGGGAAGAATGTTACACCTCGGAAATTTCCCCGTGAACGTGCAACGAATAGACTAACGAAGAATACGAGTATATGATGTTTTAATAAGAAGGGAACGACGTTTGACGACCCTGAGTAAGATTTCAAAGGTAATTGCAATAAGAGATAGGTTATGCTCCACAACGACTACTTATGGGCCCTGAAAATGTGAAAAGTTTCAGATTTGCACTTTGGCCCGGTCGATCGTAAAATGAAATACGGACCGTAAAGTGGTATACGGCCCGTAAACTACAATGTCGTATTTCAACTTACAAAACTTAAACTTTCTGCCAAATGTTCAAATGGTTATGTTACACCTCGGAAAAAATTTCCGTTGGTGCGTAAGTGAACGAACTAGTGATAAGAATGAGTGCATGAGGTCCATGAGCAAGAAACGACGTTTGACGACCTTAGGCGAGATTTCGAAGGTATCCGATGTGAGATGAGAAAGTTGGCTAAGTTAAGATGAGATATAAGGTGAGCAATGCATGTGCGTGGACGTGGGTGACTAAAATGAGAAGTATAAGAGATATGAGAAGTTGCAGATTTGAAATCTGCCCAGTGGTCGTAAAGTGCAAAATACGGTCCGTAAACTAGCAGTCGTAAATTACCATGCAAGACTTTGACTTTCTGCCCAGTTGAGAAATGGTAAAATACGACCAGGAGGACGGACCGTAAAGTGATTTACGGCCCGTAAACCATGGTCATAAATCACCATGCATGCAGCCAAGGTTTCTGATTCTGGAAATGGTTAAAGACGACCACGAGGGACGGTCCGTAAAGTGGAATACGGACCGGTAAACCTCCATGGACGACCACTGTTCACCCAACATAGATTTTTGCAATTCATTAAATAAGGGAACCAACACTTATTTTATTTCATTACAACATTACACCACTTCTCTCTAAAACCTCTCTCTACATTTATTATACAAGTTTTCAAGGATATTTAAGGATCAAGAACATAAAACAAGGTGAATCAAGAGTAAGAACATCATCAAAGATCATCTAGGTCAAGAAATCCAAATGGAGAAAAACTAGGGTTTTGCTCAAGGTGGAGTATTATTAATCAAAGCTTGTTCCTACAACTTCTAAGGTAAGATTCATGATTTTTACTGTCACGACCCAACCCCGTAGGCCGTGACTAGTGCCCGATCTGGGCACCCGAACACATCTATCAAATGCTATCTCAAATTGTATCAAACGCATTCTAGTATATAGCAGAAGCCGACAAGGCTTTATTTCAAATTTAATTAATTTCCAGAAAAATTTCGGCAGAGTTTCCTTTGTTTTACGGACTATCCAATGTACCCTGCACGCAGAAAATACCAACAAAGGCCACACAGGGCCAACAAGAAACATTTAAATATATGCGGACCGGCCGCCGCGGCGAATGGGATCGCCCAAACACAACATAAGCACACAACTGTACAGAAAGACCCCAACCCACAAACATGTCCACAGACCTCTAAATAGACCGACAGAATCATATGACGGGACAGGGCCCCGCCGTACCCACGAACGAGAATACATATATACAGTAGTGACAGACTATACCGAAAGATGGCTCTGAATAAAAGAGCGCTCCAAAATAGCAGAATAAGATCCTAAGCGGACGGATCAGCAAACCTGTCGTCGGTACCTGCGCGGCATGAAAACGCAGCCCCCGAAGAAAGGGGGTCAGTACGAAATATGTACTGAATATGTAAGCCTGAATTACAGAAACAAGATCATAACTGGTACAGAACGTACAGAAAGTGAGCAGAAAATCCAAAGTATCAAACAAATATTTTCAAAACATGTAGAGTGTGTACAGAAACATATGTCATATCAAATCCGGCCCCTGCCAAGGGACTGGGCAGACAGAACGTGGCCACCCTCCCGACGCTGGTGCCACAACACAAAAGAATCAGAATAGGGGCATAACCCCGCATCATAATATGTCATATCAGATGGCCATAGTAAATCATATCAGAACAAGCGTACATGGCACAGCATACTCCACAAACCCATGTACGCGTATACCTGCCCCCTCACATCGAGGCACGGCGAACAATGCAAAGGATCGCGCTTGACAACATATCCTGGCCCGGGCTCAGTGTGGGGAACATTGGGGCATCCACGAATGGAGTAGTGAGAGACTAATGCAATTAAAATATCATGAATGTTTTCATAGACTCGATGAGGCATATCAAGACAAACCGATCCAATGAAGTCGGACGGGATCATAACAAATGAGTTTCGGATATCATAATGAATTACAGAAGTATAACTTTTCTGAAATCGTTTCTAGTGTCAAAACAGGTTATCAAACTTAATGGAATATTTGAACCAATGTTAGTTAGGTAGTTAGAATGGAAGTCCATACATTTCTTTCAAAAACCGCTCGAAAAAAAGACTTAAGTACAATAAGGGCAAAACCGGGAATAGTGGGCCCACCTCGGGACAAGCAAGGCGGTGGGCTCAAATTACATATTTTAAGCTTATGGGGTCACCTACAAAGGTTCTACGGCCGTTCTATAACTTTCCAAGTAGTTTAGGGAAAGTTTGCATGATTTTCAAGAATACAAACCAAAAGGGCTCAATCTTACTGAAGGAAAAAGCGAGATTTTCAATTGCGGATTCCGATGGGCAGAAAGTCTTTCGAGGCCCGAATCCGATTCTAATACACTTAGGCATGCCAAAAGAAGGATCGGGGTAGCTTTACATACCTTTCAACCTCCTTACGCCTCTCCAAACTCACTTCCCGTTTTGTCAAAAATCTGCAAATGGTCAAGTTTACCAATTGTGAGTTATAGATTCTACGAATTCAACTTAACTCATATATGTCTACCGAAATTTCGGCAGCACCTCCCCTATACATATAGCACCCCCGAGAATTCAACTCGGCCAAAAAAATCATCAACAACCCAACAACAACACCCACAACAACAACGATCAATATAATACACAATATGACATAACTAGTTCTACTTGCCGACATAACGCCTTAGCCTTCATTTCATCTTCAATTTCCAAACAAATCTCAATGGTTTCACATTCGTCATTAATCTAGATCATCACAATATAGTTTAGAAGAATTTCATATCGCTTCCTTAAATTATACACACGATATACATAATATACATACTTTCCGCCAAAGTCCTAACTCGTTCAAAACTTCTAATCTTTGGCATACATATTCATAACATGTTTCCATCTTCCAAATTCATCAATGATCATCATAACTTATACCCTAACATCTTCCTTTTCACAACGTCGTGAAATCATACTAAAGCGACATAAGTTTCTACATTTCATTTCAAAGCAAACTCATATCATTTTACTTTCATTCACATTGCAAGAATCACAATAACACAATTTACACACTAGACAAACTTAATCCATTTCCATTCCACACACCCCATACCACACGGCCAAACACCCCACTACCAACTACTATCCAATTCATTCAATTTTCATTTCCAACATGCATTTCACCACAACCACAACTAGAATATAACATAAATTCAACACATTATAGGTATACAACACATATACCCTCACGGCTACACACCATATTCCAAACCCACTTTGAAAACTTCCATTTTTCCATACCATCAACTCATTCCCACATACTACAACATAAACATGACTTCATAACACAATAAAAAGAGATGAATTCTTACCTTATCCTCTAGTCTTGTTTACTTGAACAAGTGATCAAATTGAGGAACCAAGTGCTTCTTCCTCCAAGACAACTACACCAAGTTGAAGAGGCTACTCAATTTAGTAGGAAAACCACAAGAGGAAAATTTTAGGAGCAATATTCTTAGTGGTAAATTTTCTATGGCCAAGCCGAAACCCTCCCCTTTTTTTTCTCTTGTTTTGCTTTGCTTTCTTTCTTGAGTCTTCTAAGAGATGAAGACTATTATAAGATAGGGTCCCTTAGGTTAATTAAGCACATGGAAAAATTAAATAAAACAAGGGTTTGGGCCATTGGCTTGGCCGGCCACCCCTTGAAGTTTTGGGCCTCATTTCAATTCAATTTTTGAGCCCAATGACTTGTGAATCAAATTTTGTAATTCCCGAAACTAATTTTCAAAATTCCAAAATTTACCCTTAGTCTCATCCGACACCCCCACATCAATATTCTTTCATGCACAACTCCTATGTCAAATAAAATCAAATTTGACCTTATTTCTCAAAAATCCAAGATATTTCAAATTTTTCCAACATGTGAAAACACGGGATATAACATCCTCCCCCCCTTTAGAACATTCGTCCTCGAATGTTAAATTAATCTTATAGGATTCGAAAAGGCTTCGGGGGAGTTTCTGTTTATAGACAGCACATTCGTTATTGAAATGGAATTTAACAAAGATTCGAGATTACCTGAGGGCATTGGGAACAAATAAGGGTATTTCTTCTTCATCTCCTCTTCGGCCTCCCAGGTCATTTCCTCCCTAATATCGTTCCGCCATAGCACCTTAACAGAGGCTACATCTTTGTTCTGGAGCTTTCTTACCTGGCGGTCCAAAATAGCTACGGGCTGCTCCTCATAAGATAACTGCTCCGTCACCTGAATATCATCCGCAGGAAATATTCTAGAGGGATCACCAATGCATTTGCGGAGCATAGATACATGGAATACCGGATGTACCGCTTCCAAATCAGATGGCAGATCTAACTCATAGGCGACATTCCCAATTTTCTGCACAATCAAATAAGGACCAATATAACGCGGACTAAGTTTGCCCTTTCTGCCGAACCGCATTACGCCTTTCATAGGCGATACCTTCAGAAATACCCAATCACCAACCTGGAATTCCAAAGGACGACGTCGTTTTTCAGCGTATGATTTCTGTTGACTCTAGGCTACCAATAGTCTCTCTCGGATAAGTTTCACCTTATCAACGGCCTGCTGGATCATATCTAGGCCAATTAACTCTGTCTCGCCAATATCAAACCAACCAATAGGTGACCTGGATTTCCTGCCATACAAAGCCTCGTACGGGGCCATCTGGATGCTGGAATGGTAACTGTTATTATAAGCAAATTCAATCAATGGCAAGTGATCATCCCAGCTACCTCTGAAATCAATGACACAGGCCCGCAACATATCTTCAAGCGTCTGGATAGTGCGCTCGGCCTGTCCATCACTCTGAGGATGGAAAGCTGTGCTCAGGCTCAGCTGAGCCCCTAATCCTTCCTGAAAAGATCTCCAGAAGTTCGCTGTGAACTAGGCACCTCTGTCAGTGATAATAGATATAGGAACTCCATAAAGTCGCACAATTTCTTTAATATAAAGCCTGGCATAATCCTCAGCGGAATAAGTAGTTCTGACGGGGAGAAAATGGGCTGATTTTGTCAGCCTATCAACAATAACTCAGATGGAATCATACTTCCGTGGAGTGCGCGGCAAACCTGTAATGAAGTCCATATTAATGATCTCCCACTTCCACGTCGGAATTTCCATTTCCTACAACAGTCCACCCGGTTTCTGATGTTCAATTTTGACCTGCTGACAATTGGGACACTGGGCGACGAACTCTGCGATATCCCGTTTCATGCCATCCCACCAATATAGGCATCTAAGATCATGGTACATCTTTGTAGACCCAGGATGAACAGAATAGCGAGCATAATGTGCGTCGCCCATAACCTGCTGCCGAAGCCCTGCAATATGAGGTACACACAACCTGCCTCTGTATAGTAAGGTTCCATCTGGTGTAAACTCGAACAGAGTCTTCTCCTTTTCATGGGCAGTGTCTCTGTATCGAGCTAAAACAGGATCTTCATATTGATGCCGTTTGATATCTTCCTTAATAGATGATTCAGAAACCCCTCGGACAGAAATCTGTGTACCTCCAGAATCGGCCAGACGAACCCCAAGATTAGCCAACTGATGAATGTCACGTACTATCTCTCTCCTGTCTGGCTGTAAATCTGCCAAGCTGCCCATAGATTTCCGGCTGAGCGCATCTGCAACAACATTAGCCTTGCCCAGATGGTACAGAATATCCACATCATAGTCTTTCAGGAGCTCTAGCCACCTCCGCTGCCGCAAGTTAAGCTCTTTCTGCTTGAAAATATACTAGAGACTCTTATGATCTGTATAGATATCAACATGCACGCCATATAAATAATGTCTCCATATCTTCAAGGCATGAATCACCGCTGCAAGCTCCAGATCGTGGGTAGGATAATTCCTTTCATGCTTTTTGAGCTGTCGGGAAGCATAAGCTATAACTCTGCCGTGCTGCATCAATACACAGCCTAATCCCACGCCAGAAGCGTCACAATAAATAACATATCCATCGGGTCCCTCTGGAAGAGTCAGAACTGGGGCTGTAGTCAGCTTCTCTTTCAGCAACTGGAAGCTTCGTTCACAAGCATCAGTCCACTGGAACTTGGCTCCCTTCTGAGTTAGCCTTGTTAAAGGTGCTGAAATCAAAGCAAACCTTTCCACAAATCTTCTGTAATAACCTGCTAACCCCAGGAAACTACGTACCTCTGTGGGCGTCGGGGGTCTGGGCCAATTCTTCACGGCCTCAATCTTCTGTGTATCCACCCGGCACCATCAGCGGCAATAACATGCCCCAGGAATGCCACTGAAGCCAGCCAGAATTCACATTTAGAAAATTTTGCATATAATTTCTGATGCCGAAGTACCCCCAATACCGCTCTCAGATGATCTGCGTACTCTGCCTCGGACCGAGAATAAACCAGAATATCATCGATAAATACAATTACGAACATATCCAAGAATGGCCTGAATACCCGGTTCATTAAATCCATAAATACTGCAGGAGCATTAGTTAGCCCAAAAGACATAACTCTGAATTCATAATGCCCATATCTGGTCCGGAATGCTGTCTTAGGAATATAGGCCTCCCGTACCCGTACCTGATGATAGCCAGACCGAAGATCTATCTTCGAAAAATACTTGGCGCCCTGCAACTGATCAAACAAATCGTCAATTCTGGGGAGGGGGTATTTATTCTTTATGGTTACCTTATTCAGCTGTCGATAATCAATACACATACGCAACGACCCGTCTTTCTTACGCACAAATAATATCGGGGCTCCCCAAGGCGAAGTACTGGGTCTAATGAAGCCTTTTTCTAACAGATCCTTCAACTGCTCTTTCAGTTCTTTCAATTCTGCCGGTGCCATTCTATACGGGGGAATAGATATAGGCTGAGTATCTTGAAGCAAATCAATAGTAAAATCTATCTCCCGCTCTGGAGGAAGGCCTGGAAGCTCATCTGGGAATACATCTGGAAATTCATTAACCACGGGAACTGACTGAAGAGTCGGTGTTTCTGCTGTCAAGTCTTGTACCCGAACCAAATGATAAATATAACCCTTTCTGATCATTTTCTTCGCCTTAAGGTATGAAATAAACTTACCTTTCGGCGATGCAGTATTACCTGCCCATTCTATAACTGGCTCCCCAGGAAACTGGAAACGAACTACCTTATTTTGGCAGTCAACATTAGCATAACAAGAGGCTAGCCAGTCCATTCCCATAATAACATCGAACTCGACCATATCTAACTCCACCAGATCTGCCTTAGTGTCACGGCCACATACAATTACAGAACAGTTTTTATATACCTGATATGCTACAATAAAGTCCCCAATCGGTGTGGCTACCTCAAACGACTCTATAGGTTCAGACGTTATACCAATTTTACTAGCAACCAGAGGCAAAATATATGACAAAGTCGAACCTGGATCAATCAATGCATACACAGACCGAGAGAAAACCAATAATGTACCTGTAACGACATTAGGCCATGCCTCCTGATCCTGGCGGCTGGACAGAGCATAAATGCGGTTTGAAGGACCGCTAGTACCAGAAGCTCCACCACGGCCTCTGCCGCGACCCGCCGGTGCTGATGTACCCGACCCTGTAGGGCGCATAGCCACAGACGAAGATGATGACCAGGCGGCTGATCCGGTAGGCTGCGCTGCACCACCCGAACTACCCTTATACGGGCAATCTCTCACAGAATGGCCCTGACGTCCACAAGAAAAACATGCACCGGTGGCTCTGTAGCACTCTCCCGGATGGTATCTGCCACAATAAGAACACTGAGGCCTAGGTGGCCTCGTCTGACCAGAACCCCTGTCTGTCCGCGAACCTGAAGCCCTGGAGCTCTGGCCTGCTCTTGAATAACCTGGGCTATCAAACCTGCGACCTGTAGGCGGTGGAGGTGCGCTTTGTGCCGGCTGGGATAGATGTCTGCTAGGCTGATGCGGCTGCTGAGGCTGTCTGCCCCGAAAATCTCCAGAATACCCAGATGATCTGGCCCTCTTGGGCTGTCTCCGATCCTGACTCCTATCAGGATGACGCTCCCTATGCCGGTCCTCCATGCCCTGGGCGTGCGCCTGAATCCGGGCAATATCCATGCCGGGCTGAGCAGCCAATACTAAACAGCTGTCGACAAAATAACGGTCCAGCCCCATAATGTACCTGTGCATCCTGTCAGCCATAGTAGCTACCACAGCAGGTGCGTATCGGGCCAAGGAGTCGAACTCCATACTGTACTCTCGAACACTGCGACCCCTCTGTCTCAGCAATAAGAATTTGTCAGCCTTGGTCCACCGTAACTCCGGAGGCAGAAAATGGCTAAGAAAAGCCTGAGAAAAATCATCCCAAACTGCTGGGGGAGCGCCGTCGCCTCTGGATAACTCCCATGACTCGTACCAATTAGCCGCTACATCATACAACCGGTACGAAGCCAATGTGACTGACTCTGTCGCGGAAGCATTAATCAACTGTAAGGTGCGCCGCATCTTCCTGATAAACTCCTCAGGATCCTCCTCGGGCTTTGTCCCGAAGAACTCTGGAGGGCCACAAGTCAAGAACTCACGAGCTCTCGAACTGTCACGCCTATATGCTCGGTCACCTCCCAATCCGTGCCCCTGAACCTGTCCCGCCACAAGTCTGGTCAATAGCTGGACTGCCTCTCTCATAGTCTGATCTTCAGTCCCTGGCCGTGGAGCTGGAGGCTCAGGTACTGGAATCTCGGGAGCTGGCGGTGGAGCCGCCCCTCGACCTGCAGCTGCTGCTGCTCTAATCTCCTCTACGTGTGGCGGTGTGGAAGAGCCCTCTGCCGGGGGCAAACTATCAGGAGCAATATGTGCATGGGCCCTGGTAACCCTCTGGGCCCGACTAGTCTCTCCCACAGCTGCTGCCTTGGCCTTTTGGGCCGCTGTCGCCTTTTTTGGAGGCATAACTGCAAAATTGTAACAATTCGTTAGGGAGGAATCATCCTGAAAACACAGCCCTATCGCACGATCTAAGACAGAAAGAAGGGTAGTATCCTAAATGCCCTGTAGCCTCTTGTTTATAGGTGTGGTGCACAACAAACCGATAAACAAGACTCTACTAGACACGGTCTGTAGACATTCCGAGGACGAACCGCTCTGATACCACTTTTGTCACGACCCAACCCCGTAGGCCGTGACTAGTGCCCGATCTGGGCACCCGAACACATCTATCAAATGCTATCTCAAATTGTATCAAACACATTCTAGTATATAGCAGAAGCCGACAAGGCTTTATTTCAAATTTAATTAATTTCCAGAAAAATTTCAGCATAGTTTCCTTTGTTTTACGGACTATCCAATGTACCCTGCACGCAGAAAATACCAACAAAGGCCACACAGGGCCAACAAGCAACATTTAAATATATGCGGACCGGCCGCCGCGGCGAATGGGATCGCCCAAACACAACATAAGCACACAACTGTACAGAAAGACCCCAACCCATAAACATGTCCACAGACCTCTAAACAGACCGACAGAATCATATGATGGGACAGGGCCCCGCCGTACCCACGAACGAGAATACATATATACAGTAGTGACAGACTATACCGAAAGATGGCTCTGAACAAAAGAGCGCTCCAAAATAGCAGAATAAGATCCTAAGCGGACGGATCAGCAAACCTGTCGTCGGTAACTGCGCGGCATGAAAACGCAGCCCCCGAAGAAAGGGGGTCACTACGAAATATGTACTGAATATCTAAGCCTGAATTACAGAAACAAGATCATAACTGGTACGGAACGTACAGAAAGTGAGCAGAAAATCCAAAGTACCAAACACATATTTTCAAAACATGTAGAGTGTGTACAGAAACATATGTCATATCAAATCCGGCCCCTGCCCAGGGACTCGGCAGACAGAACGTGGCCACCCTCCCGGCGCTGGTGCCACAACACAGAAGAATCAGAATAGGGGCATAACCCCGCATCATAATATGTCATATCAGATGGCCATAGTAAATCATATCAGAACAAGCGTACATGGCACAGCATACTCCACAAACCCAAGTACGTGTATACCTGCCCCCTCACATCGAGGCACGGCGAACAATGCAAAGGATCACGCTTGACAACATATGCTGGCCTGGGCTCAGTGTGGGGAACATTGGGGCATCCACGAATGGAGTAGTAAGAGACTAATGCAATTAAAATATCATGAATGTTTTCATAGACTCAATGAGGCATATCAAGACAAACCGATCCAATGAAGTCGTACGCGATCATAACAAATGAGTTTCGGATATCATAATGAATTACAAAAGTATAACCTTTCTGAAATCGTTCCGAGTGTCAAAACAGGTTATCAGACTTAATGGAATATTTGAACCAATGTTAGTTAGGTAGTTAGAATGGTAGTCCATACATTTCTTTCAAAAACCGCTCGAAAAAAAGACTTAAGTACAATAAGGGCAAAACCGGGAATAGTGGGCCCACCTCGGGACAAGCAAGGCGGTGGGCTCAAATTACATATTTTAAGCTTATGGGGTCACCTAAAAAGGTTCTACGGACGTTCTATAACTTTCCAAGTAGTTTAGGGAAAGTTTGCATGATTTTCAAGAATACAAACCAAAAGGGCTCAATCTTACTGAAGGAAAAAGCGAGATTTTCAATTGCGGATTCCGATGGGCAGAAAGTCTTTCGAGGCCCGAATCCGATTCTAATACACTTAGGCATGCCAAAAGAAGGATCGGGGTAGCTTTACATACCTTTCAAGCTCCTTACGCCTCTCCAAACTCACTTCCCGTTTTGTCAAAAATTTGCAAATGGTCAAGTTTACCAATTGTGAGTTATAGATTCTACGAATTCAACTTAACTCATATATGTCTACCGAAATTTCGGCAGCACCTCCCCAATACATATAGCACCCCCGAGAATTCAACTCGGCCAAAACAATCATCAACAACCCAACAACAACACCCACAACAACAACGATCAATATAATACACAATATGACATAACTAGTTCTACTTGCCGACATAACGCCTTAGCCTTCATTTCATCTTCAATTTCCAAACAAATCTCAATGGTTTCACATTCGTCATTAATCTAGATCATCACAATATAGTTTAGAAGAATTTCATATCGCTTCCTTAAATTATACACACGATATACATAATATACATACTTTCCGCCAAAGTCCTAACTCGTTCAAAACTTCTAATCTTTGGCATACATATTCATAACATGTTTCCATCTTCCAAATTCATCAATGATCATCATAACTTATACCCTAACATCTTCATTTTCACAACGTCGTGAAATCGTACTAAAGCGACATAAGTTTCTACATTTCATTTCAAAGCAAACTCATATCATTTTACTTTCATTCACATTGCAAGAATCACAATAACACAATTAACACACTAGACAAACTTAATCCATTTCCATTCCACACACCCCATACTACACGGCCAAACACCCCACTACCAACTACTATCCAATTCATTCAATTTTCATTTCCAACATGCATTTCACCACAACCACAACTAGAATATAACATAAATTCAACACATTATAGGTATACAACACATATACCCTCACGGCTACACACCATATTCCAAACCCACTTTGAAAACTTCCATTTTTCCATACCATCAACTCATTCCCACATACTACAACATAAACATGACTTCATAACACAATAAAAAGAGATGAATTCTTACCTTATCCTCTAGTCTTGTTTACTTGAACAAGTGATCAAATTGAGGAACCAAGTGCTTCTTCCTCCAAGACAACTACACCAAGTTGAAGAGGCTACTCAATTTAGTAGGAAAACCACAAGAGGAAAATTTTAGGAGCAATATTCTTGGTGGTAAATTTTCTATGGCCAAGCCGAAACCCTCCCCTTTTTTTTTCTCTTGTTTTGCTTTGCTTTCTTTCTTGAGTCTTCTAAGAGATGAAGACTATTATAAGATAGGGTCCCTTAGGTTAATTAAGCACGTGGAAAAAATAAATAAAACAAGGGTTTGGACCATTGGCTTGGCCGGCCACCCCTTGAAGTTTTGGGCCTCATTTCAATTCAATTTTTGAGCCCAATGACTTGTGAATCAAATTTTGTAATTCCCGAAACTAATTTCCAAAATTCCAAAATTTACCCTTAGTCTCATCCGACACCCCCACATCAATATTCTTTCATGCACAACTCCTATGTCAAATAAAATCAAATTTGACCTTATTTCTCAAAAATCCAAGATATTTCAAATTTTTCCAACATGTGAAAACACGGGATATAACATTTACATGATGTTTAAGGTATTGAAGAGTTGAAATACATGGATTGTAGAAAATATGGTCAAGTAGGTCATGAATGATGAATAGTGACATTTTGAAGAATAATTTGAATTGAATCATGAATGTTGTCGTGTTGTGATATGAATGCATTATAAATGGTACTAAGATCATGAACTAGACACTTTAGACTAATGGACGAAGTTGGATGTTATGACCACGAATATGGGTGAATTTGGGGCAAATAAAGGAAACTAGATGTCACGATCCAACCCCGTAGGCCGTGACTAGTGCTCGAACTGGGCACCCGAACACACGCATCCAATCCGAATCACATACAGATAGCATATACAGGCAAAAATATCACACACTGCCTCAAATTATATCAAAATGTCTCAGACACATTTCAACACAACCATATATATATATACAAGTGGCGCAATGGCCCAAAACATATACAAGTGCACTCCGACAAGGCTGCCATGGCGAGTGGGATCATACAAACACATCAGTGCAGAAGTAGGCACAAACCCACATATACGTCTACATACCTCTAAACAGACCAACCGAATCATATGGCGGGACAGGGCCCCGCCGTACCCCTGAACAAATATATACATATGCAACGAACGAATATATATACCAAAATGTAGGCTTCGGGATAAGGGGAGCACTCCAAACAGCAGAAGAGGGTGTCCTAAACTGGTGGATCACCAAACTGTGCGTCTGTACCTGCGGGCATGAAACGCAGCCCCCCGAAGAAAGGGGGTCAGTACGAAATATGTACTGAGTATGCAAAGCAGAAGGTACAGAAAACAAATCTGAGGCTTAAACGAAATAGAAGTACAGAAAATAAGTGCAAGTCCAAAATATCAAAATGTTTACTCTCAAAATATAAGTCATGGATAGGGCACAGAAAATATGGTCGCCCGCCCGTCGATGGTGCCATAACACAGCATAACACCAGAAGGTTTCACATCTCCGTGTCCCCGTCACACATCATAACACAACATAACGCCATACACAACATAACGCCCAATATAAGTGGAACTCGACTCTCTAGTGAGTGGCTCGGTGAACTATGAACACAGCATAACACCGGAGTATATCAAAGTGCGCACGACAACAGAACCGGCCCGGGACTCGGCGAAAGATATAACAGAACGCACGAGCAGAGTCGTGAGTAACCATATGCATAAAATCATTATCGTGGACTCAATTATATGTAAAATGACCATACTTGAGAATCAAAATAATAGTCATACCAAATTCTTTCAAAAGTCTTCCGAATTACATAAAGGAAAGTCGCGGGACCCACTGACGGGTATCGACCCGAGCCGGGCCCGCCTATGGAGAACATACTCATCGTACGCCATGCAAATTCTTACGAAAATATCGGAGCAATCCGAGCCTTTATGTGAAAGATACGGCGTCCATGGTTACGGAATTCTTTAAAACAAAACTTTTTGTGCAACACTTGGAAATCAATTGTTTCAAAGACATAAGGGTTCATATTTCATCACATCAAACATACGAATGCCAAGAAATATATATAAGAGTCATAACGTGCTCGGTTGCGAATTTAGAATTTCCTCGAGGCTCGTGACATAATCTATTTATAACTAAGGCATGCCAAAAGAAGGAAGGTTTGAGCTTTACATACCTCGTACGCACTCCAAGCTAGCCCAACTCAAACTAATCCCAACCTATGCCTCGGGATCCCCAAGGTCTACAAATACGTCAACGAATATCAAACATTAGACATAGGCACTTAGGCGATTTATTCCAAACTAACACTCAATTCTACAGAAATTTGGGCAGCATTTCCCCTGTAAATAGGCCAACCCCGAGAATTTAACTCGGCCAAATCAACAATCACAACAACAATAACCAACCTAACAACTCAAATGACCAATCCGAAAGGCAATATAACATTAATAACTCTCTTTTACATCATTCTACAACATTCATAATATTCAATTCGACGGCTTACATTCAATCCACATTACCGCTCATACATTCAATTACCAACCCGAACCCATATCAACAATATTCAAGGACATTTTAAACAATTTACACAATATTTCCAACAATCCAACAATTGCTCCAATTTTCCCGAATACAGTCCCAAACCCGAAAACACAACCATTACCCATTCTTGTCATGCAATATGACCTACATTCGGCCACACTACACATATACATATATTGATGATTCTTATTCTTTTCTCCACACTACACAACTAAATATGCTACATAGAATCAATTCATCAACCCAATCACAACACACACATCTACACGATCATACACACCATACACGACTCACCTCCAACCTTCTATATTTCACGAATTTCATCCATATTAACATACCACAACATGCATAAAACATTCACAACACATAAAACAAGATCAAATCTTACCTTTCCTCTTCAACTCCACAATAGGCTAGGGTTTGCGATCTATTAAACGGATGGTTTGATCGCTCCAACAACGCTTCCACGTTACTTAGGGACCTTCAATTAGTGGATTTGAACCAAAGAAATATTTTTGGGATGGCTAAAATTGGACTTGGTTTTTTCTTGGTTTGGCCGAGAGTTTGTTGGTTGTTGTTCTTCAACTTCTTGATTTTTTTTTGCTAAGTGTAGAATGATAGAAGATGACTTAGAAGTCATCTTTTAGGCTCCTAAATGAACCCTCCAAGTGTCCATGGCCCACACATGTGTTGGACCATTTAAAATTGGCCACAAAGTGTGTGGGATCACTTTCAAAGCCACACGACCAAAGGGCCTCTTTTGCAAGATTTTTAACTTCCAAATATATGACTTTTGGTCCCAACTTTTCTTAAGTGTTCCATGCCAACAATTTCATGTACAACCTATGTCTCAAAATGAAATCAAAGGTCAAAAGTCCCGGCTTCAAGTCCCGGAATGGGCTTGGCCCTAACTTATCATAGTTAATCCGGATTGTCCCAATGTATAAAATACGGGACGTAACATCCTCCCCGTCTTTAGAACATTCGTCCTCGAATGTTGGATTAATTCTACGGGTCTTACTAACAATTCGGGGGAGTTTCTTTTATAGCCATCACATGCAAGTCATTCACAAATCAACTGTCACGCCCCAAAACCCACCCTAGACGTGACCGGCATCCGACGTCATGAACAACATCGGAAGAACCTAAACGACATAATAATAATACTTGAACCCGCCAGGTTCAATATTAGCCACCAACAATTTATAAATTAAATGTAACACATGAATTAAATAAGCGGAAGTCTTTATAAGCAATGGCCATCAACGTGGCAAACACCCATTAAGTCGTACGAGACTTTTGAAAATCTACCAACAATTCTGACAACTATCTATGGAGCTTCTAAGAGACATAACAATCGTCAAACTTCGGGACGCAGCCCGGAAATCTAGAATAGTAAATGAAACGGAAAGTGACCCACGAACAAGGATGTGGGCTCACCAAATCCACAGCAGTAGCAAGTCCTATTAAGCGTCGAAAGTATCACGAACCTGCTCTTCTTCGTTACCTAACATACCATCAAAAACAACAATGGTATGCCTGAGTACTTTTGTACTCAGTGAGTGCCTCGGGGACAACAAGTATTATGAAAATAAATATAATAATATATAAAGAAATCAGTTCTGAAAAAGATAGCATAAAAACAGCCATTCCACTTTGTGATTCTCAATATCATTTGTTAAACAGTTTACAAATCCATTAATCAATATAGAAACAAGTATTCAACATGTGTATCTCCATAAGAATTATCAAAAATCGATTATGAAGTCTTTTGTTAAGTTACAACTTTTAATTATGCCTTTCAAATTGATCATGATTGTCAACAACGGTTCCATGAGAGATTACGAATATTACACATATACGAATATTTTACATACTGACACAAGCCCAAGAATCAATCACATCGAGGGAATGACCGTAGGGTTCCCTTGTCACAACTCACCACACCGAATTATAAAGTCTCGGTGACCACTCATCCTCCCGAATGGCTAGGCATAAACACACCGGGATATGAAATCCCCGGTAACCACTCATCCTCCCGAATGGCTAGGCACACTGCGCAATACACCGAAATATAGATTCATGGTGGCTACTCTTCCTCCCGAATAGCAAGGCCATTAATGCACCCCAGGTAGCGAACCCGGGAGTGGCCACTCCTCCTCCCGAATGGCAAGGCAATTAATACACTAGGATCCATAGTGGCTACTCCTCCTCCCAAATAGCAAGGCAAACAGAACAACAAAGTCCATGGCATAGAAGCCGATTCACCAATTGTCTCAAAGCAGTCATACCGTCAATAACATTTAAGTTCATTACACATATCGATCAACGAAAGGCATATCAATTTAACTCTTTACCATTTACCATGCCAAGAATTTCACTTACGAATTCTATATCACTACAAGCCACTCACAAGAAACAAGATAGAAAGCAAGCCACTCATAGGCAAACTAATCAATCAATCGATACTCCTGGTTAGGAAACCACGGAGGCTAATCGTCCTCTGGACAAACACAACTTTACCATACAGTTACAAAAACACAAACAAAAATACAAATAATGTCATATTACTAAATTATCAATTATGGCTTAGGGTCGAACCTCACTTCTCAAGTCATCATCCCAAATAGAGGCATTTCAAGTTACCACCGATTGAGAATCTTATTCAAATTTCAAGTTTAAGAAACCCATTTTACAACAAAACAAGTTGAAGGTCTAACCTTTAGAAGATTTAAGTTCAATCATCCAATAATGGGGAAAAGCGAGTTTCACAAAGTAGTATAGTTCGTGTAAGGTTCGATGCGGGCTTGACCCTACACACGCATGACCTTGTCTAAAAGAAATCATCTTTGTAGTCAAATTATCATTACGGAGCATTATGCCATATTGAAAGGATAAGTTATTCCGACCAATGTTTGAAAACGTATAACTTCTTTACGAAAGATTTACATGTCTTAAATCATCAATGAGAATATCATTACCAACCCTTAACCATCATTATTAAACATATCTTATAGAGGAAAACATTCATAATATCACATACATATATAGGGTTTGTTACAATCTAGGTTTAATGTGGGTTTGTCCCCTCACACACATTAACCACCATTTAAACATGAATTAGAGTTCAAGGAACATGAAAAGATTTCTTTTCCTTTCATTCATTAAAGGATCTTGAATAATATTTATACTTCCAAATTCAAGAACAACAACATCAACAACAATCACAACAATTATTTTATATCAATATCCAACTAATTCTATCCATTTAATCATACCAAAATAGCCCACAAATCATTTGATATCCAAAAATCATAACCGAGCTTTCAATGCCATTTTCTCTATTCTAACCCGTCAAATCTATCAATGATAAGGGTAAGAACATTATTAAAATCTTAGACATACATTAGGGTTTTGTATGAGAAGTTCACCCTTTCTATTCAATAAAGAACCTTCAAGAAAAGAAGTCATGCATTCCAAAATAAGATTTTTCAAAAGAGACATACGAATCAAAATCAAAGAGTTTATAAAAAAAATCGATCAAAAGAGTATGTTCAAAAGAGGCATACCTTAATTTGTTAAACAAGATTTAACAATTCACTTTTCTATTGAAGAACACCCAAAACCTAGCTTGAATCACTTTGGAAGGAAATATGTTGCAAACCCTTAATTGCTCCAAAACCTGAATTAAAGACTTGAATTTTGGAGAAGATTTCCCAAATCTTGATTCTTGAATCTTGAGATGGGTTTTCTTGAAAACCCTATATTAGGAATGATGATTTATTGTTTAGATTACAAGGATATATGTTAGAATTGAGTTGGAATAATTAGAATGGACTTACCTTCGTGTTCTTGATGTTGGAGGAGAGTAGGAGGTCGTTCTAGGGTTTGAAGGAATGAAACATAATGAGTTGAACTGATATGGACGAATATATATTGTTCTGTGAAAGTGAAATTTACGACCTGAACACTGCTGGTCGTAAAGTCAGTTTACGGGCCGTAAATTGATTTACGGACCGTATTCTGCACTTTGGACTGCACTGTGTCGCTTCAGTAAAATGGCCATAACTCCTTGCACAGATGTCCGTTTGACCCCCGTAAGATACCGTTGGAAAGGTATTTCAATTCTCTACAACTTTCATCAAGGAAGTTTTCCCAAATTCGAAATACGTTTCGAAATACGGGACGTAAAGTGAAATACGGTCCGTATTTAACCATATGACCTCAAAATGTCAAATTCCAGAATGTTCAGAAATTCTTGGTTTCAGTTTACGGGCACTGTTCATGGTCGTAAATTGAAATACGGTCACTGTTCATGGGCGTAAACCACCATATCACAACTGAACAGAAAAATTTCAATTTCCACATTCTTTATCTGATGTTCTAAGTCTAGGATCGTGGTCAAAACTTTCGTTAAAGGTACGGGGTGTTACATTATCCCCCCCTTAAGATCATTCGTCCTCGAATGAAAGTCGTGGCTTAAGATTCTTCACTAAACCTCAAATTTCAAATTTTCAAGAATTCTTCTAGCAAGGTGAAACATCCTTAGAGATAATATACGACTAACCATATAACGAATGCATCATTAAGGCCTAAACACAATTGTGAGATTTATACTTCACTCTAAACTTTCACAGGAAAACACATCCGAAAGGTTCAACACATACCTATAGTAGGGAATAATATTCAAGGTAACACGGCTTGAGTAATACCACAACAACTAGATAGAACTAAGCCCTTTTTGATTTCACCCCGCAAGTCTTAAGATACGACATAAGTCTACTCCGAATTTTTAACAATATCACTTTTTCACTCTATAACGGGTCCATCAGCAAATTCAAGCCTAACCATTTCTAATTGACAATCCAGAGTTTCATAACACTCGGAAAGCTAGTCCATCCCCAAAAATCACATCACAGTTCATCATTTCTAATTCAAACACATTAAAAGTAATCTCACAACCCTTAACTACAATGACACAGTCTCTATACATTATAAAAGCGATAACAAGCACGCAGGGGTATTCATAGAAAAAGGGTGTCAACCATTGTTCGACTTCCACACAAAATCAAGGGCAAGATTTTGAGTTATATAAGAAAGAGTCGAACTCGAATTGATCAGCTAATACGCTTTAAAAGAACATATAGTAAGAATACATGTGGCCCCGGCTTCAGGATCTTCTGCCGTATCCCTACGAATCAAACTATAATGTCGAGCTTGTCCCCTATTAGCGGTGTTAGAAACCGTTTTACCAGCCCTATTACCACGAGCATTAGGGGTGTTGTTAGCATTACCATCAGACGTATTATTCCTTTGGCCTGAAGAGTTAGCCATTTCACGAATCCACTTCCTACAATATTTCTTGATATGACCCCTAATCCCACAATGGTGACAAACACGATCCTCCCATCTAAATGTTTGTCGGTTACTACCTTGCGAATATCTGTTCTGATCATTGTTCCTCTGACCTTGTCCACCAGATGGAACGCCTATATTAGACTGAGAACCAAACTGTTGAGGTGCATAATTTCCTTTTCGTTGCCCTCCATCATACGAACCAGTGAAACCACCCACAGATCGGTCCTTCTTACTTTGTTCCCTGTCTAGCCGCTCTTCTCCCTTCCAATTCTCTTGTTGCTCGGCAAACCCAACCAAGGAATTACCGTTCTTGACCCCAGCAGTGGTATGGTTAGTGACCTTGGTGGGTCGTCCGCCAGGCGATGATTTAGAAGCACCATTGCTTCCCTGATTACCAGTCCTCGCAGGAGTTAAAGCCATTTCTGCGGGGCACGAATTATTGGACACGTCAGAATGATCCTAAAGGAAGTTCAGGCTCTATAGCACAATCTAGAATAAAGAGGAGTGAGAAACACCTTTAAATGCCCTGGTAGTCTTTCGATCATGCAGGTGATCAGGCTGCACAAGGAAGACTCCACTAGACACAGCTCCACAGACACAGACAACTCCTAGGACACATTTAAACCTAGGCTCTGATACCAAGCTTGTCACGCCCCAAAACCCACCCTAGACGTGACCGGCATCCGACGTCATGAACAACATCGGAAGAACTTAAACGACATAATAATAATACTTGAACCCGCCAGGTTCAATATTCGCCTCCAACAATTTATAAATTAAATGTAACACATGAATTAAATCAGCGGAAGTCTTTATAAGCAATGGCCATCAACGTAGCAAACACCCATTAAGTCGTACGAGACTTTTGACAATCTACCAACAATTCTGACAACTATCTATGGAGCTTGTTATGTCCCGTGTTTTCGTATAATTGGAAATCGAGAAATAATTACGACTTGTGTGCTATAAGGACATAATTTGATTTTAGTGAATATGACTATGTTGGTTATGGAATTATTAATGTTAAGACCTCGGGGAAGGCCGAGAATAAATTTGGAGTTTCGGAAATTAGTTTCGGGAATTACAAAATGGGACTTTTGTGAATTGGGCCAAGAATTAGAATGCAAAAATTGAAGCCCAAGAATTTTGAAGGGTGGCCGGCCTTAGCCAAGCCCAAACCCACCACTTAGTATTTTTCAAGAAAATAGATCAAATTCATGAACACCACTAAACAAGGGCATTCGGCCGAACCCTTTGAGGAGAAAGAAAAAAAAAATCCAAGCTTGTTTATTGATCCAAAAATCCTAGTTTCTACATAGTTGTGAAGTGCTCAAGACCCTCTTCAACGGGGTATAATTAGTTTGGCGCAAGAACGACGTTTACGACAAGTCGGGTTTTCAAGAAAAGGTAAGAATTTTGCCCCTTTAAGGTTATAGAATTGATGTGAATATGTTAAGGATTGGAAATAGAGGGAAATCCCGTAATTTTGATGTAAATAGAAAGCCGTGGGTGTGTGTGTATAGTGTGTATTGGCCGTGAGCCATAGAGAGGAAAAATGATGTGAATTGATCTTGGTTAAGTTGGTATAATGTGTTGTTGTGACCCTTATGTCATAAATGATTAATTGATAAATGGAATTGGCGTTGAAAAGTGATTTTGGATATTATCGGAAAGTGTATACCTTCGGTATCATTATGTATATCATTGAATATTTAAGGTGCTAGAGACTTTAGATATGAATCTATAATGATGTTAATGAATTCAGAATGAAACGACGTTAGTTAGAATGTTCGTCGTGAATTTTGATGTTTTGAAGGATTATGGAAAATAATGGATTTTTGGTGCAATTTCGTGTATGGCTTGAATTGTAGTTAGGATGTGATTGTATAAGTTTGAATGTGGAAATGAATGCAATTATGTAGATGTAGAATTGGAGTTTTGAAAGTTTGAATGAAAGTTGCCAACTTAGATAACAAAGTAGAATTTTGAAGCTAAAATGGCTTGATTGTTGTTTGTGTTGTTTGTTGACGTGTGGGCTGTTGTGATTGATGTATTTTGAGCCGAGCTAAGCCTCGGGGATGTTAGATTTATAGGGGAAATGCTGCCGAAATTTCGGTAGGCAAAATTGGAGTTAAAGGCATTTTTAAGCCTAAGAATCTCAATTGGTAACTTTGACCATTTGCAGATTTTTGACGAAACGGGACTGGACTTTCGGGAGAGCTTACGACGTCTGTGAGGTATGTAAAGCTTCCCACTCCTTCATTTGGCATATCTTAGTGTGTTAGACGAATATGAGAACTTCCGGAGCATTTCTGCTCCTCGAAACCCGATCCACAGAAAAGTTACTATTCATTCAATTCGATTGAAGCCTAAGGGCTCTATTTTGGCTAGAATGCCACCGCTTGTCCGAAACCTATCGAAATGTGGTCGGGTAACCTAGAAACGACCATGTATGACCTTTGGCATATAAATGTTCGTAAAGATAAGTTCGCCACCTCACTTTGACTCGAGGTGGGCCCGCTACCCTGAAACGCCCTATTTGCCTTATTGGGCTATCTTTGTGAATAAAGTTGGATACGATACTTTCGATTGTGAAATTCCCTCCTATGAGATGTATTTTGAATATTATAATACGCTAAGTTACGTTTTGAGCTATACGTACTATTTGGAAATGTTTTGTGAAATGAAACTTTATGTCGGCTAAGTATCCGACTATTTTGCATTATGATATGACTTATGGGTTTACTTCGTTTTGGAAAACTATTTTGAAGTACGAATTGCATTGGTTTGCTCACGACTCCGCTCGTGCCTTATTATGACTTCGTTCACCGGTTCCCGGGCCGATTTTGATTCGTGCGCCTTATGACAATTCGGCCGTATGCTGTGTTACGGTTCCCGAGGCTTCGCCATAGGGCCGGGTTCCGTTTGGAGTTATGCTGTGATATGGCTCGTGATGCGATACGCTCACCTATGATTATGCTTGTGTTCGGGGATGTACGGAGATTTGAAACCTTCTGGTGTTATGCTGTGTGTGGCGCCAGCGTCGGAGTGGCGACCACGTTCCTAAGCTTCTGCATGATTTATTGCATTATGTATAAGTATATGATTTCGATATAGATTTTGATCTACCCATTTGTACTCCACTTTGACATTTGATTTACTTTCGGTTTTGATCCATATTTCTGTACTCCGTGCTTTACATACTCAGTACATATTTCGTACTGACCCCCTTTCTTCGGGGGCTGCGTTTTATGCCCGCAGGTGCAGATATCGGTGATCCTCCGCAGTAGGCTTCACTTCTTGCTATTCCGGAGTTCTCCTATTTGATCCGGAGTCCACTTTTGGTACAGACTCTTTTTGCTTTGTATATATTTGGTATATTTGACTATTTGGGTACGGCGGGGCCCTGTCTCGCCATATGTCTTTGTTTTGAGTTCGTAGAGGCCTGTAGTCATATATGTGGGGCGAGGGTCCTATGTATGTTTGTCTGATTCCGTTTTCTGGTCTTAAGGCGGTCTGTTTGTTATGCCGGCCCCAAATGGCCCTTATGCTTATATTTGCACTTTTGACCGGCGATGTCCATTCCGCCGCTCAGTTTGTATTTGATATGATATTTTGATTTGGCACGACCGCTTAAGACATACTTGATATAAATTATGTTCGATATGATATCGAAAAATTATGAAATAAGTTTGTATTTGAAAATGAACGTGTGATTCGGTCTGGGTACCCAGGTAGGGTGCCAGTCGCGGCCCACGGGGCTGGGTCGTGACAAAAGTGGTATCAGAGTAGTTTATCCTCGGAATGTCTATAGGCCGTGTCTCGTAGAGTCTTGTTTATCGATGTGTTGTGCACCACATCTATAAACGGGAAGCTACAGGGCATTTAGGATGTCACTTTCTTTGGAATCTTAGATCGTGCGATAGAGCTGTGCTATTAGGGTGATTTTGACCTGACTCGCCTTTGTGTTTGCAGTGATGCCTCCGAAGAAGGCAACGGCGGCCCAGAAGGGCAAGGCGAGGATTGGAGAGACTAGTCAGGCACAGCGAGCTACCCGGGCTCGTGTCTATGATTTGCCTGAGGATGTGCCTCATTCTGAGGGGTCTGCTACACCCCCACTAGTACAGCCTGGAGCAGGACCTTCAGCAGCTCCAGAGGTCCGTGTACCCGCACATGAGACTCCAGCTCCTCAGCCAGGGGCGGAGGATAGGACCCTGAGGGAGGCTGTACAGCTGTTGACTACACTGGTAGTAGGACAGGCTCGCAGGCGCTGGCGGAGGGACGACGATGATGATGACAGGCGGGACAGCCTGAGAGTTCGGGAGTTTTTGCTATGTGGCCCTCCAGAGTTCTTCGGGTCTAAGCCCGACGAGGACCCCCACGACTTCATTCGGGGGATGCGACGCTCACTGGACTTGGTCAGGGCTTCAGAGACCGAGTCAGTTGAGCTGGCTTCGCACAGGCTTCGAGATGTGGCTACCCACTGGTACGAGACTTGGGAGCTGTCTAGAGGAGAGGGTGCCCCTCCAGCCACTTGGGATCAGTTTGTGACAGCATTCACCCGCCACTTTTTGCCACCAGAGTTACGGCGGGCACGGGCTGATCGATTCTTACGTCTGCAGCAGAGGGGTCGGAGTGTTCGCGAGTATAACCTTGAGTTTGATTCTCTGGCCCGATATGCACCGGCCGTGGTAGCAGATATGTCCGATCGGATGCACAGATATGTTATGGGATTGGACCGGTATTTGGTTGATAGTTGTATGGCAGTGTCATTGCAGGCAGACATGGACATTGCCCGACTTCAGGCCTATGCGATGGGTATGGAGGACCGTCGCAGGTCTGATCCGGCTGGCAGAGATCGAGATAGGAGGCCGCCCAAGAGGGCTAGGTCCGCAGGTTATGCTGGAGATTCTCGAGGCGGACAGCCTCAGCAGCAGCCGTCAGACAGGCATTTTCCTCCCTCCGGCCGGGGCACTCAGTCAGGCAGCCGGAGATTCGATAGTACAGGACCGTCTGGGGCCGGTCAGAGCTCCAGAGTGGCAGGTTCACAGGTACCCAGGGGTCCCAGCCAGGCCAGACCACCCAGACCCCGTTGTCCTCATTGCGGGAAGTCTCATCCCGGGGAGTGTTACCGAGCGACTGGATCTTGCTTTTCGTGTGGTGGTCAGGGCCACTTTATGAAAGATTGTCCATTGGCTAGCGGTTCTGGTAGTGCTGCTCAGCAGACAGGGTCAGCCGCCGGTTCTTCTTCTGCTCCATCAGTTGCACGCCCTGGAGGGCGAGGTATTTCAGCACCGGCAGGACGCGGTCGAGGCCGCGGTGGCACTTCAGGTTCTAGCGGTCCCTCGAACCGCATATATGCTTTGGCCAGCCGCCAGGATCAGGAGGCTTCGCCAAACGTCGTCACAGGTACATTGCTGGTTTTCTCCAGATCTGTATATGCATTGATTGACCCTGGCTCTACTTTATCATATATTTCCCCGCTCGTCGCTAGTAAGATTGGGATAGTGTCTGAGCCTATAGAACTATTTGAGGTAGCTACGCTAGTTGGGGATTTTATTATAGCGAGACAGATTTATAAGGATTGTTCTGTGACCATTTATGATCGTAGCACTAAGGCTGATTTGATAGAGTTAGACATGCTTGAGTTTGACGTCATTATGGGCATGGACTGGTTGTCTTCCTGTTATGCTAATGTCGACTGCCAGAAAAAGGTAGTCCATTTTCAGTTTCCAGGGGAACCAGTCATAGAGTGGTTCGGATCTACAGCATCGCCGAGGGGTAAGTTTATTTCATACCTCAAGGCTAAGAAGATGATCCAGAAGGGGTATATCTATCATTTGGTTCGTGTGCACGATACTGCCGCGGAGGTACCTACCCTTCAGTCTGTTCCGGTCGTCAGCGAGTTTCCAGATGTTTTTCCTGACGAGCTTCCTGGCCTTCCGCCTGAGCGGGAGATTGATTTTACTATTGAGTTGATGCCGGATACGCAGCCTATATCTATTCCTCCGTACAGGATGGCACCAGCTGAGTTGAAGGAGTTGAAGGAGCAGCTGAAAGATTTGCTGGATAAAGGTTTTATTAGGCCCAACACATCACCCTGGGGGGCGCCGGTATTGTTTGTCAGGAAGAAAGATGGGTCATTGCGGATGTGTATCGACTACCGGCAGCTGAATAAGGTGACTATTAAGAATAAATATCCCCTCCCCCGGATTGATGATTTGTTTGACCAGCTGCAGGGTGCTAGACATTTTTCAAAGATAGATCTGCGTTCTGGTTACCATCAGGTGCGAGTACGGGAGTCAGATATCCCGAAGACTGCTTTCAGGACTCGGTACGGGCATTATGAGTTCAGAGTTATGTCTTTCGGGCTGACTAATGCTCCAGCAGTATTTATGGATCTGATGAACCGGGTATTTCGGCCTTTCCTGGATATGTTTGTTATTGTGTTTATTGATGATATCCTGATTTACTCGCGATCAGCCGAGGAGCATTCAGATCATTTGAGGACGGTACTTGGCATCCTCCGTCAGGAGAAGTTATATGCTAAATTCTCTAAGTGTGAGTTCTGGTTGACTTCTGTGGCATTCTTGGGCCATATTGTCAGCGCAGACGGTATTCGGGTCGACACGCAGAAGATTGAGGCTGTGCAGAATTGGCCCAGGCCTACTACACCGACAGAGGTGCGTAGTTTTCTTGGATTGGCTGGGTATTACCGCAGGTTCGTGGAGGATTTCTCTTCTATTTCAGCACCACTGACGAGGCTTACCCAGAAAGCAGCAAAATTCCAGTGGTCGGATGCCTGCGAGCGCAGCTTTCAGATGCTGAAGGAGAGATTGATTACAGCACCAGTTCTGGCTCTTCCAGAGGGATCTGACGGGTATGTTGTCTATTGTGACGCCTCTGGTATTGGGATAGGATGTGTATTGATGCAGCACGGTCGAGTCATAGCCTATGCTTCCCGGCAGCTCAGACCGCACGAGAAAAACTATCCCACTCATGATCTTGAGTTGGCCGCGGTGATTCATGCTTTGAAGATTTGGCGGCATTATTTATATGGGGTCCATGTTGATATCTATACGGACCATAATAGTCTCCAGTATATTTTTAGGCAGAAGGAACTGAATTTGCGGCAGTGGAGATGACTTGAGTTACTAAAGGACTACGACGTTAATATTCTGTACCATCCAGGGAAAGCCAACGTGGTAGCTGATGCGCTTAGCCGCAAGTCCGTAGGCAGTCTGGCTGATGTTCCATCTGATAAGAGGGATTTGGTTCGCGATATTCATCAGCTGGCCAGCCTCGGAGTTCGTTTGGTGGATTCTGGAGATTCTGGGATTTCTGTTCGTCCAGTTGCTGAGTCATCTATTATTCAGGAGGTAAAGCAGCGCCAGTTTGAGGATCCTCTTTTGATTCACTACAGAGATGTGGCCCTTAATAAAGCAAAGACTCAGTTTGAGATCTCGCCTGACGGAGTATTATTATATGACGGCAGATTCTGTGTACCGGACGTTGCGGGCTTACGGCGGCAGATTATGGGCGAGGCCCATAATGCACGGTATTCTGTTCATCCTGGTTCCACTAAAATGTATCGGGACCTCAGGTGTTTGTATTGGTGGGACGGCATGAAGAAAGATATTGCTGAGTTTGTTAGTAAGTGCCCGAACTGCCAGCAAGTTAAGATCGAGCATAAGAAGCCCGGTGGATTATTGCAGGAAATGGAAATTCCAGCCTGGAAATGGGAGATGATTAATATGGATTTCGTTGTTGGATTACCGCGCACTCCACGCAGGTACGACTCTATCTGGGTTGTTGTTGACAGGCTGACGAAATCAGCCCATTTCCTTCCGGTTCGGACTACTTATTCGGCTGAGGACTATGCCAGATTGTATATCAGAGAGATAGTCAGACTTCACGGAGTCCCTATATCTATTATTACTGACCGAGGTACCCAGTTTACAGCAAATTTCTGGAGGTCATTTCAGGAGGGATTAGGGACTCAGGTGAGTCTCAGTACAGCTTTTCACCCCCAGTCCGACGGGCAGGCCGAGCGCACTATTCAGACGCTCGAAGATATGTTGCGGGCCTGCGTTATTGATTTCAGGGGCAGTTGGGATGATCATTTGCCGCTTATTGAGTTTGCCTATAATAACAGTTATCACTCCAGCATCCAGATGGCTCCGTACGAGGCCCTTTATGGCAGGAGATGCAGGTCTCCAATTGGCTGGTTTGACGTGGGCGAGACTAAGTTGATTGGCCCAGACGTGATCCAGGAAGCTGTAGATAAGGTAAAGCTTATTCGAGAACGATTATTGGCTGCTCAGAGTCGACAGAAAGCTTATGCAGATAGACGACGTCGACCGTTAGAGTTCCGGATTGGCGACTGGGTATTCCTGAAGGTGTCGCCCATGAAGGGTGTCATGAGGTTCGGTAAAAAGGGTAAGTTGAGCCCCCGGTACATTGGGCCGTATCAGATCGTGCGAAAGATAGGCGAGGTCGCCTATGAGCTAGACTTACCATCCGACTTGGAGGCCGTACACCCGGTATTTCATGTGTCTATGTTGCGGAAATGTATTGGTGATCCTGCCAGGATATTCCCAGTAGATGACATTCAGGTGACGGAGCAGTTATCTTATGACGAGCAGCCTGTATCTATTCTGGATCGACAGGTACGGAGACTACGCACTAAAGAAGTGCCCTCCGTCAAAGTACTGTGGCGCAACAATAATCGGGAGGAGATGACTTGGGAGGCGGAGGACGAGATGAAGAAGAAATATCCCCACTTGTTTCCGACATCCACAGGTAATCTAATTTTTTTTTCAGTTTGTTGTGCTGATTGATAAAATGAACTATGTATGTCATTATTAAAAAGGGACACTCCTGCCTTGATCATAAGACCTTATAAGATTAATTTAACATTCGGGGACGAATGTTCTTAAGGGGGGGAGAATGTTATGTCCCGTGTTTTCGTATAATAGGAAATCGAGAAATAATTACGACTTGTGTGCTATAAGGACATAATTTGATTTTAGTGAATATGACTATGTTGGTTATGGAATTATTAATGTTAAGACCTCGGGGAAGGCCGAGAATAAATTTGGAGTTTCGGAAATTAGTTTCGGGAATTACAAAACGGGACTTTTGTGAATTGGGCCAAGAATTAGAATGCAAAAATTGAAGCCCAAGAATTTTGAAGGGTGGCCGGCCTTAGCCAAGCCCAAACCCACCACTTAGTATTTTTCAAGAAAATAGATCAAATTCATGAACACCACTAAACAAGGGCATTCGGCCGAACCCTTTGAGGAGAAAGAAAAAAAAAATCCAAGCTTGTTTATTGATCCAAAAATCCTAGTTTCTACATAGTTGTGAAGTGCTCAAGACCCTCTTCAACGGGGTATAATTAGTTTGGCGCAAGAACGACGTTTACGACAAGTCGGGTTTTCAAGAAAAGGTAAGAATTTTGCCCCTTTAAGGTTATAGAATTGATGTGAATATGTTAAGGATTGGAAATAGAGGGAAATCCCGTAATTTTGATGTAAATAGAAAGCCGTGGGTGTGTGTGTATAGTGTGTATTGGCCGTGAGCCATAGAGAGGAAAAATGATGTGAATTGATCTTGGTTAAGTTGGTATAATGTGTTGTTGTGACCCTTATGTCATAAATGATTAATTGATAAATGGAATTGGCGTTGAAAAGTGATTTTGGATATTATCGGAAAGTGTATACCTTCGGTATCATTATGTATATCATTGAATATTTAAGGTGCTAGAGACTTTAGATATGAATCTATAATGATGTTAATGAATTCGGAATGAAACGACGTTAGTTAGAATGTTCGTCGTGAATTTTGATGTTTTGAAGGATTATGGAAAATAATGGATTTTTGGTGCAATTTCGTGTATGGCTTGAATTGTAGTTAGGATGTGATTGTATAAGTTTGAATGTGGAAATGAATGCAATTATGTAGATGTAGAATTGGAGTTTTGAAAGTTTGAATGAAAGTTGCCAACTTAGATAACAAAGTAGAATTTTGAAGCTAAAATGGCTTGATTGTTGTTTGTGTTGTTTGTTGACGTGTGGGCTGTTGTGATTGATGTATTTTGAGCCGAGCTAAGCCTCGGGGATGTTAGATTTATAGGGGAAATGCTGCCGAAATTTCGGTAGGCAAAATTGGAGTTAAAGGCATTTTTAAGCCTAAGAATCTCAATTGGTAACTTTGACCATTTGCAGATTTTTGACGAAACGGGACTGGACTTTCGGGAGAGCTTACGACGTCTGTGAGGTATGTAAAGCTTCCCACTCCTTCATTTGGCATATCTTAGTGTGTTAGACGAATATGAGAACTTCCGGAGCATTTCTGCTCCTCGAAACCCGATCCACAGAAAAGTTACTATTCATTCAATTCGATTGAAGCCTAAGGGCTCTATTTTGGCTAGAATGCCACCGCTTGTCCGAAACCTATCGAAATGTGGTCGGGTAACCTAGAAACGACCATGTATGACCTTTGGCATATAAATGTTCGTAAAGATAAGTTCGCCACCTCACTTTGACTCGAGGTGGGCCCGCTACCCTGAAACGCCCTATTTGCCTTATTGGGCTATCTTTGTGAATAAAGTTGGATACGATACTTTTGATTGTGAAATTCCCTCCTATGAGATGTATTTTGAATATTATAATACGCTAAGTTACGTTTTGAGCTATACGTACTATTTGGAAATGTTTTGTGAAATGAAACTTTATATCGGCTAAGTATCCGACTATTTTGCATTATGATATGACTTATGGGTTTACTTCGTTTTGGAAAACTATTTTGAAGTACGAATTGCATTGGTTTGCTCACGACTCCGCTCGTGCCTTATTATGACTTCGTTCACCGGTTCCCGGGCCGGTTTTGATTCGTGCGCCTTATGACAATTCGGCCGTATGCTGTGTTACGGTTCCCGAGGCTTCGCCATAGGGCCGGGTTCCGTTTGGAGTTATGCTGTGATATGGCTCGTGATGCGATACGCTCACCTATGATTATGCTTGTGTTCGGGGATGTACGGAGATTTGAAACCTTCTGGTGTTATGCTGTGTGTGGCGCCAGCGTCGGAGTGGCGACCACGTTCCTAAGCGTCTGCATGATTTATTGCATTATGTATAAGTATATGATTTCGATATAGATTTTGATCTACCCATTTGTACTCCACTTTGACATTTGATTTACTTTCGGTTTTGATCCATATTTCTGTACTCCGTACTTTACATACTCAGTACATATTTCGTACTGACCCCCTTTCTTCGGGGGCTGCGTTTTATGCCCGCAGGTGCAGATATCGGTGATCCTCCGCAGTAGGCTTCACTTCTTGCTATTCCGGAGTTCTCCTATTTGATCCGGAGTCCACTTTTGGTACAAACTCTTTTTGCTTTGTATATATTTGGTATATTTGACTATTTGGGTACGGCGGGGCCCTGTCTCGCCATATGTCTTTGTTTTGAGTTCGTAGAGGCCTGTAGTCATATATGTGGGGCGAGGGTCCTATGTATGTTTGTCTGATTCCGTTTTCTGGTCTTAAGGCGGTCTGTTTGTTATGCCGGCCCCAAATGGCCCTTATGCTTATATTTGCACTTTTGACCGGCGATGTCCATTCCGCCGCTCAGTTTGTATTTGATATGATATTTTGATTTGGCACGACCGCTTAAGACATACTTGATATAAATTATGTTCGATATGATTTCGAAAAATTATGAAATAAGTTTGGATTTGAAAATGAACGTGTGATTCGGTCTGGGTACCCAGGTAGGGTGCCAGTCGCGGCCCACGGGGCTGGGTCGTGACAGAGCTTCTAAGAGACATAACAATCGTCAAACTTCGGGACGCAGCCCGGAAATCTAGAATAATAAATGAAACGGAAAGTGTCCCACGAACAAGGATGTGGGCTCACCAAATCCACAGCAGTAGCAAGTCCTATTAAGCGTCGAAAGTATCACGAACCTGCTCTTCTTCGTTACCTAACATACCATCAAAAACAACAATGGTATGCCTGAGTACTTTTGTACTCAGTGAGTGCCTCGGGGACAACAAGTATTATGAAAATAAAATATAATAATATATAAAGAAATCAGTTCTGAAAAAGATAGCATAAAAACAGCCATTCCACTTTGTGATTCTCAATATCATTTGTTAAACAGTTTACAAATCCATTAATCAATATAGAAACAAGTATTCAACATGTGTATCTCCATAAGAATTATCAAAAATCGATTATGAAGTCTTTTGTTAAGTTACAACTTTTAATTATGCCTTTCAAATTGATCATGATTGTCAACAACGGTTCCATGAGAGATTACGAATATTACACATATACGAATATTTTACATACTGACACAAGCCCAAGAATCAATCACATCGAGGGAATGACCGTAGGGTTCCCTTGTCACAACTCACCACACCGAATTATAAAGTCTCGGTGACCACTCATCCTCCCGAATGGCTAGGCATAAACACACCGGGATATGAAATCCCCGGTAACCACTCATCCTCCCGAATGGCTAGGCACACTGCGCAATACACCGAAATATAGATTCATGGTGGCTACTCTTCCTCCCGAATAGCAAGGCCATTAATGCACCCCAGGTAGCGAACCCGGGAGTGGCCACTCCTCCTCCCGAATGGCAAGGCAATTAATACACTAGGATCCATAGTGGCTACTCCTCCTCCCGAATAGCAAGGCAAACAGAACAACAAAGTCCATGGCATAGAAGCCGATTCACCAATTGTCTCAAAGCAGTCATACCGTCAATAACATTTAAGTTCATTACACATATCGATCAACGAAAGGCATATCAATTTAACTCTTTACCATTTACCATGCCAAGAATTTCACTTACGAATTCTATATCACTACAAGCCACTCACAGGAAACAAGATAGAAAGCAAGCCACTCATAGGCAAACTAATCAATCAATCGATACTCCTGGTTAGGAAACCACGGAGGCTAATCGTCCTCTGGACAAACACAACTTTACCATACACTTACAAAAACACAAACAAAAATACAAATAATGTCATATTACTAAATTATCAATTATGGCTTAGGGCCGAACCTCACTTCTCAAGTCATCATCCCAAATAGAGGCATTTCAAGTTACCACCGATTGAGAATCTTATTCAAATTTCAAGTTTAAGAAACCCATTTTACAACAAAACAAGTTGAAGGTCTAACCTTTAGAAGATTTAAGTTCAGTCATCCAATAATGGGGAAAAGCGAGTTTCACAAAGTAGTATAGTTCGTGTAAGGTTCGATGCGGGCTTGACCCTACACACGCATGACCTTGTCTAAAAGAAATCATCTTTGTAGTCAAATTATCATTACGGAGCATTATGCCATATTGAAAGGATAAGTTATTCCGACCAATGTTTGAAAACGTATAACTTCTTTACGAAAGATTTACATGTCTTAAATCATCAATGAGAATATCATTACCAACCCTTAACCATCATTATTAAACATATCTTATAGAGGAAAACATTCATAATATCACATACATATATAGGGTTTGTTACAATCTAGGTTTAATGTGGGTTTGTCCCCTCACACACATTAACCACCATTTAAACATGAATTAGAGTTCAAGGAACATGAAAAGATTTCTTTGCCTTTCATTCATTAAAGGATCTTGAATAATATTTATACTTCCAAATTCAAGAACAACAACATCAACAACAATCACAACAATTATTTTATATCAATATCCAACTAATTCTATCCATTTAATCATACCAAAACAGCCCACAAATCATTTGATATCCAAAAATCATAACCGAGCTTTCAATGCCATTTTCTCTATTCTAACCCGTAAAATCTATCAATGATAAGGGTAAGAACATTATTAAAATCTTAGACATACATTAGGGTTTTGTATGAGAAGTTCACCCTTTCTATTCAATAAAGAACCTTCAAGAAAAGAAGTCATGCATTCCAAAATAAGATTTTTCAAAAGAGACATACGAATCAAAATCAAAGAGTTTATAAAAAAA
The DNA here is from genome assembly GCF_019175385.1 of Lycium barbarum. Taxonomy (NCBI): domain Eukaryota; kingdom Viridiplantae; phylum Streptophyta; class Magnoliopsida; order Solanales; family Solanaceae; genus Lycium; species Lycium barbarum. The sequence continues at coordinate 65,557,114 of NC_083343.1, read as the reverse complement.
ATCGATCAAAAGAGTATGTTCAAAAGAGTCATACCTTAATTTGTTAAACAAGATTTAACAATTCACTTTTCTATTGAAGAACACCTAAAACCTAGCTTGAATCACTTTGGAAGGAAATATGTTGCAAACCCTTAATTGCTCCAAAACCTGAATTAAAGACTTGAATTTTGGAGAAGATTTCCCAAATCTTGATTCTTGAATCTTGAGATGGGTTTTCTTGAAAACCCTATATTAGGAATGATGATTTATTGTTTAGATTACAAGGATATATGTTAGAATTGAGTTGGAATAATTAGAATGGACTTACCTTGGTGTTCTTGATGTTGGAGGAGAGTAGGAGGTTGTTCTAGGGTTTGAAGGAATGAAAAATAATGAGTTGAACTGATATGGACGAATATATATTGTTCTGTGAAAGTGAAATTTACGACCTGAACACTGCTGGTCGTAAAGTCAGTTTACGGGCCGTAAATTGATTTACGGACCGTATTCTGCACTTTGGACTGCACTGTGTCGCTTCAGTAAAATGACCATAACGCCTTGCACAGATGTCCGTTTGACCCCCGTAAGATACCGTTGGAAAGGTATTTCAATGCTCTACAACTTTGATCAAGAAAGTTTTCCCAAATTCGAAATACGTTGTGAAATACGGGCCGTAAAGTGAAATACGGTCCGTATTTAACCATATGACCTCAAAATGTCAAATTCCAGAATGTTCAGAAATTCTTGGTTTCAGTTTACGGGCACTGTTCATGGTCGTAAATTGAAATACGGTCACTGTTCATGGGCGTAAACCACCATATCACAACTGAACAGAAAAATTTCAATTTCCACATTCTTTATCTGATGTTCTAAGTCTAGGATCGTGGTCAAAACTTTCGTTAAAGGTACGTGGTGTTACATCAACATATTCAAATAAAGGATTTGGATTACCTGTAGGTACCAGAAATAGGTGAGGATACTTTTTCTTCATCTGCTCCTCAGCTTCCCAGGTCATTTCTTCTCGGTTATTATTCCGCCACAGCACTTTAACAGAAGCCACATCTTTATTCCGCAATTTTCTTACCTGACGATCCAATATGGCTATAGGCTGCTCTTCGTAAGATAGCTCCTCTGTGACCTGTATATCACCTGTAGGAACGGTTCTGGAAGGGTCACCAATACATTTACGAAGCATAGAAACATGTAATACCGGGTGCACCGCTCCCAAATCAGCTGGCAGATCTAATTCATAGGCAACTTTGCCTATTTTATGAATAATCTGATAAGGCCCAATATATCTCGGACTGAGCTTTCCTTTCTTGCCAAATCTCATAACACCTTTCATAGGTGACACTTTCAGGAACACCCAATCTCCTACCTGAAACTCTAAAGGTCGACGATGATTATCCGCATACGATTTCTGTCGACTCTGGGCCGCTAATAGTCGCTCTCGAATCAGTTTCACTTTATCGACTGCCTGTTGGACCACATCTGGACCGATTAATTGAATTTCACCCACGTCAAACCAACCGATCGGAGATCTGCATTTCCTGCCATACAAAGCCTCATATGGTGCAATCTGAATACTGGAGTGGTAACTGTTGTTGTAAGAAAATTCAACAAGCGGCAAATGATCATCCCAGCTACCCCTGAAATTAATAACACAGGCACGCAATATATCTTCCAGCGTCTGAATAGTGCGCTCGGCCTGTCCGTCGGACTCAGGATGAAATGCTGTACTTAAACTCACCTGGGTCCCCAATCCCTCCTGAAATGATCTCCAGAAATTAGCTATAAACTGGGCACCTCTGTCGGAGATAATAGACACTGCAACTCCATGAAGTCTCACAATCTCCTTAATATATAGCCTGGCATAATCTTCAGCTGAGTATGTAGTCCGAACTGCAAGAAAATGGGCTGATTTTGTCAGCCGATCAACGATAACCCATATGGAGTCGTACCTTCGTGGGGTGCGAGGCAAACCTACAATAAAATCCATGTTAATTATCTCCCACTTCCACGTCGTAATCTCCATCTCCTGCAATAACCCACCGGGCTTCTGATGCTCAATCTTCACCTGCTGACAATTTGAGCACTGGGCAACGAACTCTGCTATGTCCTTTTTCATACCGTCCCACCAATACAGGCATCTAAGATCATGATACATCTTCGTCGACCCTGGATGAACAGAATATCTGGCATAGTGTGCCTTACCCATAACCTGTCGTCGCAGTCCCGCAACGTCAGGTACACATAATCTGCCCCTGTATAATAATACTCCATCGGATGTAATCTCAAACGGGGTCTTCTCCTTTTCACGGGCTGCGTCTCTGTACTGTATCAGAGCAGGATCCTCATACTGATGCCGCTTTATCTCACCCAGAATAGAGGATTCGGCCACTCCTCGAACAGAAATCCCAGAATCTCCAGAATCGGCCAAGCGGACTCCAAGACTAGCCAGCTGATGGATATCGCGAACCATTTCTTTCTTTTCTGAAGGCGTGTCCGCTAAACTGCCATGGACTTACGGCTGAGTGCATCTGCCACGACATTAGCTTTCCCTGGATGGTATAGAATATCAACATCATAATCTTTCAGCAACTCTAACCACCGTCTCTGCCGCAAGTTCAGCTCCTTTTGCTTGAAGACGTACTAGAGGCTCTTATGATCTGTAAAAATATCAACGTGAACCCATATAAATAATGTCTCCACATCTTCTAGGCATGAATCACCGTGGCTAGCTCCAAATCGTGAGTGGGATAATTTCTCTCGTGCTTTTTGAGCTGCCGGGAAGCATAAGCTATAACCCTACCGTGCTGCATCAATACACACCCCAAACCCATACCAGAGGCATCACAGTAAATAACATACCCATCTGGACCTTCAGGAAGAGTCAGTACTGGAGCTGTAGTCAACTTCTCTTTCAGCAACTGGAAGCTACGCTCGCAAGCATCAGACCACTGAAACTTAGCTCCTTTCTGAGTCAGCCTTGTCAAAGGCACTGAAATTGAAGCAAATCCCTCTACAAATCTCCGGTAATAACCGGCCAACCCCAGGAAGCTACGCACCTCCGTAGGCGTCGTAGGTCTAGGCCAACTGTTTACGGCCTCGATCTTCTGGGTATCCACCCGGATGCCATCCGCTCCAATAATATGCCCCAGGAATGCCACTGAAGACAACCAGAATTCATTTAGAAAATTTAGCATATAAATTCTGGTGCCGGAGTGTGCCAAGTACTGTCCTCAAATGATCTGCATGCTCTCCTTCTGATCGTGAATAAACGAGGATATCATCAATAGACACAATCACGAACATATCAATAAATGGTCGGAATACTCGATTCATTAAATCCATGAATACCGCTGGAGCATTAGTCAGCCCAAAAGACATCACTCTGAATTAATGCCCGTAACAGGTCTTGAATGCTGTCTTAGGAATATCAGCCTCTCGTACCCGCACCTGATGATAGCCTGACCGCAGGTCTATCTTCGAAAAACACCTGGCACCCTGCAACTGATCAAACAAATCATCAATCCTGGGGAGGGGGTATTTATTCTTGATGGTTACCTTATTCAGCCGTCTGTAATCAATACACATCCGCAGCGAGCCGTCTTTCTTTCTCACAAGTAATACCGGAGCTCCCCAGGGAGATGTACTGGGCCGAATAAAGCCCTTCTCTAATAAATCTCTCAGCTGCTCCTTTAATTCCTTCAATTCTGCAAGTGTCATTCTGTACGGAGGAATAGATATGGGCTGCGTATCTGGCAACAAATCTATAGTGAAGTCTATCCCCCGCTCAGGCGGGAGGCCTGGAAGCTCATCTGTGAATACATATGAGAATTCATTAACAACCGGAACTGACTGACGAGTAGGTGTATCTGCCTCTAAATCATGTACATGGACCAGATGATAAATATAGCCCTTTCTGATCATTTTTCTTGCCTTGAGGTATGAAATAAACTTACCCCTCGGCGATGCTGTATTACCTGCCCACTCTACAACTGGTTCACCTGGAAACTGGAAACGGACTACCTTCTTTTGACAGTCAACATTAGCATAACAAGAAGCTAGCCAATCTATACCCATAATAACGTCGAACTCAATCATATCAAGCTCTACAAAATCTGCCTTAGTGCAGCGGCCACAAATAACCACCGAACAACCTCGATAAATCTGTCTGGCTATAACAGAATCCCCTACTGGTGTAGCTACCTCAAAAGGCTCTATCAGCTCAGATTCTATCCCAATTTTATTAGCAACAAGTGGAGCGATATACGATAAAGTAGAACCAGGATCAATCAGTGCGTATATAGATCGGGAGAAAACCAGTAAGGTACCTGTAACAACATTTGGTGAAGCCTCCTGATCCTGACGGGTAGCCAATGCATATATGCGGTTCGATGGACCGCTAGAACCTGAAACACTGCCACGGCCTCGACCGCGGCCCGCCGGTGCCGACAAACCCCGCCCTGCTGGGCGCATAGCTGAGGGAGTAGAAGATGAACCAGCGGCTGAACACGTCGGCTGAACTGTTCTACCAGAACCACTCGCCATCAGACAATCTCGCATAACATGGCCCGACAGCCGCAGGAAAAGCAGGCTCCGGTAGCTCGATAGCACTCCCCTGGGTGCGATCTCCCGCAATAAGAACAACGGGGCTTGGGTGGTCTGGACTGGCTGGGACCCCTGGATGTCTGCGAACCTGATGCCCTGGAACTCTGACCGGCCCCAGATGGTCCTGTACTGTCAAATCGTCTACCAGCGGACTGTGTACCCCGGCCTGACGGAGGAGGATATCTACCTGACTGCTGCGACTGGCCTGCCCGCCTCGAAAGTCTCCAGAATATCCCGCGGATCTGGCCCTCTTGGGCGGCCTCCTGTCACGATCTCTCGCCTACCGGTCCTCTCGGTGCCGGTCCTCCATACCCTGCGCGTAGGCCTGTAACCGGGCGATGTCCATATCAGTCTGCGATGCCATCGCCATGCAGCTGTCAACTAAGTAACGATCCAGCCCTATCACGTACCGGTGCATCCGGTCAGCCATGTCAGCCACTATAGCAGGTGCATATCGAGCCAAAGAATAAAACTCCAAATTATACTCACGAACACTCCGACCTCTCTGCTGCAGCTGTAAAAATCTATCAACCCGCGCCCGTCGTAACTCCGGGGGCAAAAAGTGGCGGAGAAAAGCGGCCACAAACTCATCCCAAGTAGCTGGGGGAGCACCCTCACCTCTGGACAGCTCCCAGGACTCATACCAATTAGCCGCAACATCTCGTAATCTGTGCGAGGCTAACTCAATAGAGTCGGTCTCTGAAGCCCTGACCAGTCCCAATGAGCGCCTCATCCCCTGAATGAAGTCGTGGGGGTCCTCCTCGGGCTTAGACCCGAAAAACTCTGGGTGACTACATGTCAGAAAATCACAAACCCTCAGGCTATCACGCCTGTCATCATCATCATCACCTCTCATCCCGCGTCTGCGAGTCTGTCCCGCTACCAAAGTCGTCAGTAACTGTACGGCCTCCCTCAACGTCCTATCCTCCGCCCCTGGCTGAGGAGCTGGAGGCTCGGGCGCTGGAGCATCTGGAGCTAATGATGGATCTGCTCCAGGCTCCTCCGGTGGTGGTGTAGCTGAACCCTCTAACTGCGGCACAACCTCGGGCAAATCCTGAGCACGAGCCCGTGTAACTCTCGGCATCTGACTAGTCTCTCCCATCACCGCCTTGCCATTCTGGGCAGCCGTTGCCTTCTTCGGAGGCATCACTGAAAAATACAACAACCGGTCAGAAAATAGACATCCTAATAGCATAGCTCTATCGCACGATCTAAGATTCAAAGAAAAGTAACACCCTTAATGTCCTGTAGCCTCCTATTTATAGATGTGGTGCACAACACACCGATAAACAAGACTCTACGAGACATGACCTGTAGACATTCCGAGGACAAACCGCTCTGATACCACTTCTGTCACGACCCAACCCCGTAGGCCGTGACTAGTGCCCGAACTGGGCACCCGAACACACTCATCCAATCCGAATCACATACAGATAGCGTATACAGACACAAATATCACACACTGCCTCAAATTATATCAAACTGTCTCAGACACATTTCAACACAACCATATATATATATATCAGAAGCCGACAAGGCTATCAAATGGCGCAACGGCCCAAAACATATACAAGTGCACGCCGGCAAGGCTGCCATGGCGAGTGGGATCATACAAACACATCAGTGCAGAAGTAGGCACAAACCCACATATACGTCTACAGACCTCTAAACAGACCAACCGAATCACATGGCGGGACAGTGCCCCGCCGTACCCCTGAACAAATATATACATATGCAACGAACGAATATATATACCAAAATGTAGGCTCTGGGATAAGGGGAGCACTCCAAACAGCAGAAGAGGGTGTCCTAAACTGGTGGATCACCAAACTGTGCGTCTGTACCTGCGGGCATGAAACACAGCCCCCCGAAGAAAGGGGGTCAGTACGAAATATGTACTGAGTATGCAAAGCAGAAGGTACAGAAAACAAATCTGAGGCATAAACGAAATAGAAGTACAGAAAATAAGTGCAAGTCCAAAATATCAAAATGTTTACTCTCAAAATATAAGTCATGGATAGGGCACAGAAAATATGGTCGCCCGCCCGTCGATGGCGCCATAACACAGCATAACACCAGACGGTTTCACATCTCTGTGTCCCCGTCACACATCATAACACAACATAACGCCATACACAGCATAACGCCTAATATAAGTGGAACCCGACTCTCTAGTGAGTGGCTCAGTGAACCATAAACACAGCATAACACCGGAGTATATCAAAGTAGTGCAGAGTCATACTGAACCATACAGAATCATACAGAGACATGTGCTTATATACATACTGATGGCACATGCACACAGACATACAGATTTCGGCCCTGTCTGGGGGCGCGGTAACAGAACCCGGCCCTCTTAGTACGGGACGCGGTGGACAGACAGAATCAAATCAGATCAGATCCTGGTCGCCATCCCCATACACAGATCAATATATCAAAATCATACAGATATAACAGATCCCGGCCCGTACGCCGAGGGACGCGGTGAACAATGCAGAGAAATATGCACGATAACAGAACCTGGCCCGGGACGCAGTGAAGGAATGCATTGAGACAGCCACGAACAGATCCATGGGAAACCACATACATACAGACTCACATACGGACTCAATCAGACTAAAGGGTGCCAACCGGCAAGTCAGAATCAGAGTATACGGATAGTATGCATAGTACGCGCCTATATCCTATTTGGGAAGGCACGACAGATTATTATCAGAATCAGATTCTCAGATGTTCAGAAATCATTTTGTAAGAATTTCATAAAAATAGTTGTATCATGATCAAAATAATAGTTCAGATGGTTTCTGAGAAAATCGGACAAAACGGAAGTATTTAAAGTATTACAAAAGATATCGGGCCTTGCGGGCCCGCCTCGGACCAACTCGAGGCAACATATGTAAATTATCGCTAATAGACCTTATGAGGTCATCCATAATCGTTTGGAAGTGTTCCGACTCCGTTTAGGGAAGTTTTGTACAAACATTCACTTTAAAGGCAATTTTTAAGAAAATAGCTTCAGTTGAATTGAAGGAATTGGAGCGGTTTTCCGTCTCGAATTCCGGGGAACGGAGTCGTACTTAAGGCTCGCGGCCGAGCCTATCACATCCAGAACATGCCTAGGAACAAAGGGAAGTGCTTCACATACCTCGATAGCGCCTTACGCTCGCTTGGCGTCGACTTCAATTTCGTCCAAAATCTAGAAATGGTCAAGTTTACCATTTGTTAGTTTCAAACTTTTCAATAATCCAACTTAACACTGACTTGCCTACCGAAATTTCGGCAGCATTTCCTCTGTATATAAGACATCCCCGAGACTTAGCTCGGCTCAATTCATCATCACAACAACCCAGAAATAGCATCAATAACAACAATATGCATTAAACATACGATATGGCATCACTAGCCATCCTTTCGACATAACGAAACATTTTGCGTTTCAACCTTACATTTCCAACCCAAACTTATTATTCTCATATTCATCATCCATCAAAATCATTACAACATACGTCGGAAGCATCCATACCATTTTCACACAATATTCATAAGGTATGCAAACATTCAAACTTTCCATTAAGCCACTAATTTTCCAATTTTTCCTAACCTTCAACATACAAGTTCATTATACATTTCCATCTTCCAAATTCATCGACAATAATCATAATTTGCCTCTTGATACTTTCATTTCCATTTTTACATAAACCATAACAAAGTTGTATGTTTTCCTACAACAACTTAATAACCATTAAGTTCCTTCACTCTCCTCACATAATCCATGATTAAAACAACCAAAATATTAATTCAAATCAGTCCATCAATTTCAATTAAAACAGCCCCTCACCCATAAATTTCAACAAAACAACAAACGAGTTTATAATGCTGTTTTCTCCGTTCTAATTCGTTAAAACTCTAAATAAACACTTTAATAACATAAAAGGAATTTTATAAATACCTTATCAGAAGCTCCACCATGAAAATTTCATCCCCCAAGACCAATATTTATCTCAAATTGAAGGCAACGCAACGTACAACGTTTTTCTCTTCATGAGCTTCGGGATTCGGAGCTCGGATTTTGATCAAAATGGCTTCCTTAGCCTTGAAGTTTTCTCTCTCTCTCTCTAATGTTCTTCGAAGATCTTATCTGAAAATGATCAGCCCTAAAGTGAATTTGCCATATATATTAACGTTAATGGGCCTCATGGGCCGAAACATTAGTGTTTGGGTCGGGTCCAAACTTGCTGCCCTGCCAGCCCAAATTGCATCGTCCATATTTCCTTATCCAAATATCATTTTGATGAGAGGTTTGTTGCGTTGGAAACTAGACTCGATGAACTTAATTTTAGGCTTTTGAAACACCTTAAAACTCCTCATATACTAGGAGATATGCCTCCAACAATATGGGCTAAAAATCTGGTCCGAGATTTTTCTGAAGTTGTTCAGATTCATTTCGTTCAGATTCGTTTAACTTCTAATCCTCTTACGACCCTCGTGTAACCTCTTATACATGCATATACATAGTCATATACATACATAACAATCCATACACATCTCGAAGGGTCCGGAGAATCACAATAACCTTAAACGTAACTGGAGAACTTACGAAGCTTCGACGAAACTCCAATCGCAAAAATATATTCATATCTTTTATCCATCTTCTATAACATTACTAATAATCTCAAATACTTTAAAAGGGCACTCACATTACCTCATATACGCTCATAACGCGATTTCAAATCCTTTAGGTTACGATGTCACCTCGGGATACTTAAGGCAACCATACATATATAACGATATTCTTACTAACTCGATTAACTTTCCTAGAACTTTCTTAACTCATTTTTTTCTTGTCTTAATTAAAATAGCAAAGACTCTTACGGGGTGTAACATCCTCCCCCCCCCCCCCTTTAAAACATTCGTCCTCGAATGTTAAATTGACCTCATGGGGCGTCATACCATTTCGGGAGGGTTCCTTTCATAATCGTCCTTCGTGGACTTTCCGACATGGCTTCTTTACCAGCATGATGGGGTAATTCTTCACATCACTGATTCAAACGCATTCATAATATATTTTCTCCTACCCCACATAATTATCGGACCATAAACTATATTCTCGTAGCAGACGAATGCTTTTCAGACATTATAAGTAATCGTCACTTCTTGGTACACTTCTGAGTTTCTTACCACATTATCGTAATCCCACTTCATACCAGACACCTCATACCAAACAGATTCAGAACTAGGACCGGACGCGTAGAAGCATATCGGACGGATTCGTAATCGGAGGCAGACGTATTAAACTATGGCGGACGGATTCATAGTCAAAATCAGAGGTACAGAAGTATGTCAGACAAATATGAGATCGGAGTCAGACGTACAGAGAGGTATCAGACAGATTCGAAATCAGAATCAGACGTACAGAAATGTATCATACAGAGTCGTGATCAAAGTCAGATAGACAGAAATGTATCAGACAGAGTCGTAATTAAAATCAGACATACGGAGATGTATCAGACAGACGCGTGATCAAGATCAGCCGTACAGAGGCGTAATAGGCAGAGCCTTATCAGAATCGGAAGTGCAGAAGTATAACAGATAGAATCCGAATTAGAGTCAGATCACTCCTATTAAGGCTCCAGTGATTTATAAAAAAAAATTCCTTATTGGTGAACTTGTTTGCCAAGTTATCATACAAATCGTCTTGCGTGTCGCTTATCGACTCTTTCGGAGATTTCCCCTTATTCACACTTCTTATTTTTCACCTTTCCTACTATTCTTCATCTGTCACAACCTTAGTTGCCGGGACTCGGCTCTTGATCCATATGGGCACCAAACGAAAATCATACACACACATACACACATACAGATATATTTACTAGTATCTTACTGGCGAACGTTTCTGACTGTTATTCAAATCCGCTCAATTTCCCGAGCGGTGTTGCACCTTTTCTTTTTGCCCATTTAGTCCGCCTCGTTCTGCGCAACTCCTGTAAGGGCACTAAATTACTCCACACATTCTATTTTCCTTTTGGTTACCCCAAATTTCCATTTATATCTATCATACTTACTCTTGTGCAAAATTTTGCATTACTTCCCAGGGGGGTCACCCATCCCAGAATTGCTCTGGCTTGAGCACGCTTAACCCCGAAACTTTCATGCATTTTGACGCGTTAGGGCTGATATAATTTCGTCAATTGCCCTGTAGGACCTTTGTCACATAATTTTAGGGCAAATCGGGGTCTTAGCAAATTTTTGGAAAATTTTTGTAGCGGGTCCCACCCCCGGCTAAGTTGAACAATTACCATATTGCCTTTCTGAATCTCCGATATTCACTTTCATACACATATACATACAATTACAGACAGGCCACAGATTTAAGTCTTCGTCCCACGAATTCCGTCTCCAAATAGTCGGTGAAATCTGATAAAATATCACCATAAGGTGCTCTCCAACCACCGACAGAAGAAAACTAAATTCCGACAAGTATCGCGGAACCTGTTTGTACTTACTTTATATATATTTACTTCCATATCTCTGGAAAAAAAATTTGGGCAGAGGTTCCTCTGTATTTCTTACTATCCGAAACTTGTACACAAGAAATACCAACCATGCCTCACAGGGCCAACACATATATGGGCGACAGGGTACACCAATTTGTAAAGGGCCTAGGGCCCCATCTGATGGACAAATGCTTGACTGCGTCCCTTCAGGACGGTATGGATATTGCCCGCATTCAGGCACATGCTCAGAACTTAGTAGAAAGCCTACATCTTCGGGCCCGATAAGTGAGTCCAGAGGCGGACACAGGCAACAGTTCCCTAGACATTCGGGCTATTCTATGACCAGTGCACCTCCACGATTTTCAGGCCAGAGCCTTGATAGATCTACTCATCCCGGGCCGAGTCACAGTTATTCGGGGTCCCAGTTTAGAGGTGATTCAGGCCAGTCAAGGCCATCTATACCACGATGTTCCCAGTGTGGGAAGTCGCATTGGGGTCAATGCCGATTGGGTTTAGATGTTTCCTATTCATGTGGTCGACCAGGCCATATTATGCGTGATTGCCCCTCAGTACATGGTAGAGGTAGAACCCAACCATCAGGGTCGGTAGCCGGATCTTCGGCATCTGTGCGCCCTACGGGGCCAGGTTCACATGCGCCAGACGGCCATGGTAGAGGTAGAGGCAGAGCTCCCAGTACTAGCGGTCCTCAGCACCGTATTTATGCCTTGGCTGGACGCTAAGATGTAGAGTCTTCTCCTGACGTGGTCATAGGTATATTATTGGTATTCTCTCATAATGTATATGCTTTGATTGATCCGGGCTCCACATTATTGTTACACCTTGGAAAATCTTCCGTTGGTACGCAAGTGAATGAACTAGTGAAATACGAGTATCGGGTTAATGATGACTTAAGGGCATTTTGGGAAAGAGTTATAACGTCCCTTAGATTGGTATTGAAGTGTTGAACAAGTGTTAAGAAGGTTCCGCCAGGATCGAAGATCAAACGAAGTGATGAGAATAAGTTCAGTGAACTGATGAGTTTTACGGCTCATTATACGGATCGTAGAATGTTTTACGGACCGTATATTGGACCGTAAAACCATCACAGTGGAGGTTGGTTGCTGGTGGACTTTTTACGGTCAGTTATACGGACCGTATAAAGAACCGTCAAATGGTCACAGTGAAGGGGGTGCAGGCAGACCCATTTCACGGTCTATTATACGGACCGTATAATGGAACCCGACAGATCAGTGGAATGTTATTAAATACAGGACCAAGTTCATGAAATCATTTCAACATTTCACCCCTCTCTCTAAAATATCTCTCTACATTTATTATACAAGTTTTCAAGGATTATAAGCCATCAAAAACATTAAATAAGTGAATCAAGAGTAAGAACCCATCAAGGATCATCTAAAGTCAAGAAATCCAAATGGAGAAAAATTAGGGTTTTGCTCAAAGTGGAATATTATCAACTAAAGCTTGTTCCTACAGCATCTAAGGTAAGATTCATGATATTATATGTTGTTTAAGGTAGTTGAGAGTTAAAATGCTTGGTCATTAGAAGAGAATAGCAAAATGGGTTATGAATGATGAATAGTGACGTTTTTGAGACATAGTTTGAATTGAATCATGATTGTTGTTGTGTTGTGATATGAATGTGTTATAAATGACGTTAAGATCATGAAATAGACATTGTATATGAATGGACGAAGTTGGGTGTTGTGACCATAAATAAGGATAAATGGAAGTGAATTAAGAATGTGGATGATGTAGATGACTAAAGGCTATTTTTATGATGTTGTGAATGTATTGTTGACGTTTGGAAGTTTAATTACGATATGGAGGAATGTCATATAAATAAATGAAATTTTGTCCGATTTTCTCTAGTTTTATCCATGTGTGCTAATTGTCGATTCTAAAGATGGTACGACTTTAATAAAGGTAGAAACGTGAGCATCCAAGGAGTACGTGCAAGTGTATAATAGTTTGACGAAAAGGTATGTAAGGCTAACCCTTCTTTCATAAGGCATGGTTCTTTGGCCAAAAGTCTAAATCCTCTATAAGTCTACGATTCCTTCAAATGATTGACCTTCTGAGCTAGTAAGCCTATGACCTAGATGTAACGATAACGATGAGGATAGAAATGATGCTAGAGATGCTTATGAGCTATTATATGTTCGTGTGCCTATGAAGGGCTATAATATGTCCCCGAGCTTATGATGCCGGGTAAGAATATATGTATATGAATATGTATAAAGTATGTATATGATTACGTAACGCGCGCACACTTCTGCAGATGGTACGGATAACCCTGATGCCTTGGTAGGGCCAGGTATGTATGACCTTGAGCCTTGGTTGGCCAAGTATGTATGAAACACCGAACCTTCATGGTCGGGCAAGCTATGTATATGTATGTATATATGTGAATATGTTATGTATATGAGATGTAAATGATTATGAGAGTAATTATGTATGGATGTGGACGTATGTATACGGATACGCAATAGAAACGGAATGCCCTTATGGAAAGCAAGTAAGTGCCATGATGATGATATTGTTGTCTCCCCTCCTATGTTACTGCCTAAGTTATCTATTATGCTTCTATATTGATGTTGATCATGCTTTACATACTCAGTACATTCTTCGTACTGACGTCCTTTTGTTTGTGGATGCTGCGTCATGCCCGCAGGTGCACAGGGAGACAGACTGGACTCATAGTTGCTTATTCAGAGAGTGCATAGCAAAGCTCCATCTCTTTCGGAGCCATAACCTTTGGGTACTTATTCTTTTGTGTACATAATTATGGGCATAGCGGGGTCCTGTCCCGCTCATGTGATATGCTATACTCTTAGAGGCTCGTAGTCACGTGTATGTGGTTAGTTATGTCTGGCCTTGTCGGCCTATATTTTGTATATCATTTTGTTGGCCTCGTCGGCCCATGTACATTGTTGTGGCATAGCTGCCTATGATGATTAAAGATTTTGTCGTCCAATGGGACTAGTATGATTGATGCTTAGAAATGTATGATTGATGATGTGGCTCATCTAGATGCGAGTATGAGTGTAAGCTAAGGGGTGCCCGGGTGGTCTAGCACCGGGTGCTCATTGCGGCCCCCTAGTCGGGTCGTAACAAAAGTGGTATCAGAGCAGTTTAGTCCTAGGGTGTGTCTACGAGCCGTGTCTAGTAGAGTCCTGGTTATGGGTGTGTTCCGCGCCACACTTATAAACAGGAAGCTGCGGACATTTTAGGAATAAATTACCTTCTTTCTTCATAAGAATCGTGCGATAGAGCTATGATGTAAGAAATTCTTGTTCCTTAATAGTGTGTTGTGTATTTCAGAGAATGCCTGTAAAGAGAAAGGCTACAGCAGCCCAAAAGGGCAAGACGGTGGCAGAAAAGCGGGCTGGAAAAGCACCGCCACCGGTAGTAGAAGGAAATGAGGCCCAGACTGCGGCCCAATCTCAGTCCTCTCCCAGACAGTGCCTATTACTGAGGAGCGTGAGGGAGCTTCAGCCCCAGCTCCAGCACCTCCAGCTCCTCCACCGGATGCTTCAGGCCAAGATGTCAAAGAGGCTCTGCAATTGCTTACATAGTTGGTTGTTGCTCAGAGTCAGCGGCAAGGTACGAGGCAGGGTGACAGGGCTATTAGTGCAAGGGCCCGTGATTTCATTACTTTAAACCCTCCGGAGTACTTTGGGTCAAAGCCGGAGGAGGATCCTCAGGACTTTATTGATGGTATGCTAAGGACGCTCCGGTTGATACATGCTTCAGACACCGAGTCGGTAGACTTAGCATCATATAGATTGAGAGATGTCTCGATCCAGTGGTATACGGTATGGATGGCTTCACCGGGGCCCAATGCACCTCCCCCGGTGTGGCAAGAGTTTGTTGATGCTTTTCTCCGTCATTACATGCCCCCAAAAGTTCGGCGGGCTAAGGCCGATAAATTCTTAAACTTGAGGCAAGGCAGTATGAGTGCCCTAGAGTATAGCCTCCGTTTTAACTCCTTGGGTAGGTATGCTTCGGCCATGGTAGCGGATATGGGCGACCGGGTACACCGATTCGTAAAGGGCCTAGGGCCCCACTTAATGGATAAATGCTTGACTGCGTCCCTTCAGGACTGTATGGATATTGCACGGATTCAGGCACATGCTCAGAACTTAGAAGAAAACCTACAGCAGCGGAGAAGTGAACGCGAGCAGGATAGGGGTCATAGTTAGAGGGCCAGATCTTCAGGCCCAATGAGTGAGTCCAACGGCTGACACAGGCAGCAGTTTCCCAGACAATCAGGCTACTCTATGACCAGTGCACCTCCACGGGTTTCAGGCCAGAGATTTGATAGATCTGCTCGTTCGGGGTCGAGTTCGAGTTATTCAGGATCTCAGTTTAGAAATGATTCAGGCCAGTCAGGGCCACCTGTGCCACGATGTTCCCAGTGCGGGAAGTCGCATTGGGGTCGATGCCGAATGGGTTCAGATGTTTGCTATTCATGTGGTCGACCAGGCCATATCATGCGTGATTGCCCCTCAGTACATGGTAGAGGTAGGACCCCGCCATCATGGTCAGTAGTCGGATCCTCAGCATCTGTACGCCCTATGGGGCCAGGTTCACATGCGCCAGTCGGCCATGGTAGAGGCAGAGGGGGAGCACCCAGTTCTAGCGGTCCTCAGCACCGCATTTATGCTTTGGCTGGACGCCAAGATCTTGAGTCTTCTCCTGACGTGGTCACAGGTATATTATTGGTATTCTCTCATGATGTATATGCTTTGATTGATCCGGGCTCCACATTGTCTTATGTTACTCCTTATATTGCGGGTCGATTTATAATTGAGCCGGAGTTGATCAAACCTTTTGAGGTGTCTACACCCGTCGGTGAATCGGTAATAGCTAGCTGAGTATATAGAGATTGTGTAGTTATGATTTGTGATCGTCGTACCTTGATTGACTTGCATGAGCTAGAAATGGTATATTTTGATGTCATTATGGGCATGGATTGGTTGGCTTCTTGTTATGCCAATGTTGATTGTAGAATGAAAATGGTTCGCTTCCAGTTTCCGGGAGAACCAGTCTTAGAATGGAAAGGGAATACGGCGTGACCAAAAGGTAGGTTTATTTCCTATATAAAGGCAAGGAAGATGATCACGAAAGGATGTATTTATCATCTAGTGCGAGTTCAAGATGTAGAAGCTGAGTCGCCGACTCTTCAGTCAGTTCCAGTGGTGAATGAATTTCCGGATGTATTCCCGGAAGAGCTCCCAGGCCTTCCTCCCGAGCGGGAGATTGATTTTGCTATTGATGTGTTGCCAGGCACTAAACCCATATCTATTCCTCCTTATAGGATGGCTCCCGCAGAATTGAAAGAGTTGAAGGAGCAATTGAAAGACTTGCTTGATAAAGGCTTCATTAGGCCTAGTTCATCCCCGTGGGGAGCGCCCGTATTGTTTGTCCGAAAGAAGGATGGCTCTTTGAGAATGTGCATTGATTATCGGCAATTGAATAAGGTGACGATTAAGAATAAATATCCTCTCCCGAGGATTGATGACTTGTTTGATCAATTGCAAGGTGCTAAATGGTTTTCGAAGATTGATTTGAGGTCCGGGTATCATCAAGTGAGAGTTAGGGAGAAAGATATCCCTAAGATAGCCTTCAGAACAAGATATGGTCATTTTGAGTTCCGAGTAATGTCGTTTGGGCTAACTAACGCACCGGCGGTATTCATGGATTTGATGAATAATGTGTTCAAGCCCTTCCTGGATTTATTTGTGATAGTATTTATTGATGACATCTTGGTGTATTCTAGATCCGAGGCAGAACATGCGGATCATTTGCGTATTGTCCTTGGAGTTCTTCGAACCCGAGAATTATTTGCAAAGTTTTCCAAGTGTGAGTTTTGGTTGAACTCGGTATCATTTCTGGGCCATATTGTTGCAGCTGATGGTATTCGAGTGGATAGCCAGAAGATTGAGGCCGTGAAGACTTGGCCAAGGCCCACGACTCCTACGGAGGTTCGTAGCTTTTTGGGCTTAGCAGGCTATTACAGAAGATTTGTTGAGGGTTTTTCTTCTATTTCTGCGCCACTCACCAAGTTGACTCAGAAGTCAGGTAAGTTTCAATGGACAGATGCTTGTGAGCGTAGTTTCCAAGAGTTGAAAGACCGATTGACTTCAGCCCCAGTCTTGACACTTCCAGAGGGATTGGAAGGATATGTTATTTATTGTGATGCTTCAGGCGTCGGGCTAGGTTGTGTATTGATGCAAAATGGTAAGGTGATTGCGTATGCTTCTAGACAATTACGGAAACATGAACAGAACTATCCAACCCATGATTTAGAATTAGCCGCAGTGGTCCATGCATAAAAGATATGGAGACATTATTTATATGGTGTCCATGTGGATGCTTATACAGATCATAAAAGTCTCCAGTATATTTTCAAGCAGAAAGAGTTGAATCTGCGGCAACGACGATGGTTGGAGTTGCTAAAAGATTATGATGTTGATATCTTGTATCACCCCAGAAAGGCCAACGTTGTGGCTGGTGCTCTTAGCCGCAGATCCATAGGAAGTCTATGTGAAGTGCGACAAGAGAAGAGAGAAATGACCCGTGAGCTCCAAAAGCTAGCTAGCCTAGGAGTCCGAGTGATGGACTCAGGTAGCCGGGGGACCACTATTCAGAATTCAACAGTTTCGTCGCTAGTAAAGGAAGTGAAATCGCGGCAATATGAGGATGCTATGTTAGTGCAGTTCAGAGATACACTCCCTCAGAAAGAGGAGTCATCATTTGATGTTTCAGGTGACGGAGTCCTTCGATGTCGAGGCAGATTATGTGTTCCCGATGTGGCAGGTCTACACCACCAAATATTGAGAGAATCTCATTGCTCCCGTTTTTCTATCCACCCCGGAGCGACGAAAATGTATCATGATCTTAAGTCTATGTATTGGTGGAATGGGATGAAGAAAGATGTAGCAGAATTCGTAGCCCAATGCCCCAACTGTCAACAAGTGAAAATAGAGCACCAAAAGCCGGGCGGACTATTGCAAGCTATAGAAATCCCAACTTGGAAGTGGGAAGTGATTAATATGGACTTCATTACAGGGTTACCCCGTTCTCGACGTAAACATGATTCTATATGGTTGATTGTGGATAGACTCACCAAGTCAGCCCATTTCCAACGGTCAAGACGACCTATGTGGCAGAAGACTATGCCAAGCTTTACCTTAAGGAAATAGTGAGACTCCATGGTGTTCCAGTATCTATCATCTCCGATAGAGGGACTCAGTTTACAGCTAAATTTTGGGAGTCTTTCGAAGAGGGTTTAGGGACCCGAGTTAGCCTTAGCACGACATTTCATCCACAGACTGATGGGCAAGCTGAACGCACCATCCAGACTCTCGAAGATATGTTACGGGCATGTATGATAGATTTTGGAGGAAGTTGGGATGATCATTTGCCACTCATTGAATTTGTTTACAATAATAGTTATCATTCTAGCATTCAAATGGCACCGTATGAGGCTTTATATGGGCGAAAATGTAGATCCCCAATTGGGTGGTTTGAAACTGGAGAAGCTAAATTGATAGGGCCAGACTTGGTCCAACAGGCCATAGAGAAAGTCAAGCTCATACAAGATCGGTTGTTAGCGGCTCAAAGTCGTCAAAAGTCCTATGCGGATAACCATCGAAGAGACTTAGAGTTCGAGGTGAAAGATTGGGTATTCTTGAAAGTGTCGCCAATGAAGGGCGTCATGAGGTTCGGCAAAAAGGGGAAGCTTAGTCCCCGATATATTGGGCCATATGAAATTGTGCGCAAAATAGGCAAAGTGGCCTATGAGTTAGATCTACCTCCCGAGCTGGAGTCAGTCCATCCAGTATTTCACGTCTCGATGCTTCGAAAATGTATTGGAGATCCTACTAGGATCGTCCCAGTAAATGATGTGCAAGTGACAGAGAAATTGACCTATGAAGAGGTACCCATTGCCATGTTAGATAGGCAAGTACGGAGGCTTAGAAACAAAGAAGTAGCCTTAGTTAAGGTTTTGTGGAGAACTAACGATCGAGAGGAAATGACATGGGAAGCGGAAGAAAATATGCGATCCAAATACACACATTTATTTCAGCCTTTGGACGAGGGCCAAGATGAGACGTCAAAATCATAAGGTATGCATGATTTCCTTTTTATGCTTTTGGGTCGTGTGTGGCCAAATATCAAATGCTATTGTGTTGTGGCCCTGTCAGGCATCGATATTATGGGTTGTTGTGACAGGTTGGTAGTGCCATATTATAGGGGAAATTCTGGCGAAATTTCTATAGAATCCCCGAGTGCTTAACATTCAAGGACGAATGTTCTTAAGGGGGGGAAGAATGTTACACATCGGAAAATCTTCCGTTGGTACGCAAGTGACTGAACTAGTGAAATACGAGTATCGGGTTAATGATGACTTAAGGGCATTTTGGGAAAGAGTTATAACGTCCCTTAGATTGGTATTGAAGTGTTGAACAAGTGTTAAGAAGGTTCCGCCAGGATCGGAGATCAAACGAAGTGATGAGAATAAGTTCAGTGAACTGATGAGTTTTACAGCTCATTATACGGACCGTAGAATGTTTTACGGACCGTATAATGGACCGTAAAACCATCACAGTGGAGGTTGGTTGCTGGTGGAATTTTTACGGTCAGTTATACGGACCGTATAAATTTATACGGACTGTATAACAAACCGTCAAATGGTCACAGTGAAGGGGGTGCTGGCAGACCCATTTCACGGTCTATTATACAGACCGTATAACCATTATACGGACCGTATAATGGAACCCGACAGATCAGTGGAATGTTATTAAATAAAGGACCAAGTTCATGAAATCATTTCAACATTTCATCCCTCTCTCTAAAATATCTCTCTACATTTATTATACAAGTTTTCAAGAATGATAAGCCATCAACAACATTAAATAAGTGAATCATGAGTAAGAACCCATCAAGGATCATCTAAAGTCAAGAAATCCAAATGGAGAAAAACTAGGGTTTTGCTCAAAGTGGAATATTATCAACTAAAGCTTGTTCCTACAGCATCTAAGGTTATTTGAGAGTTAAAATGCTTGGTCATTAGAAGAGAATAGCAAAATGGGTTATGAATGATGAATAGTGACGTTTTTGAGACATAGTTTGAATTGAATCATGATTGTTGTTGTGTTGTGATATGAATGTGTTATAAATGACGTTAAGATCATGAAATAGACATTGTATATGAATGGACGAAGTTGGGTGTCGTGACCATAAATAGGGATAAATGGAAGTGAATTAAGAATGTGGATGATGTAGATGACTAAAGGCTATTATTATGATGTTGTGAATGTATTGTTGACGTTTGGAAGTTGAATTACGATACGGAGGAATGTCGTATAAATAAAGGAAATGTTGTCCGATTTTCTCTAGTTTTATCCATGTGTGCTAATTGTCGATTCTAATGATGGTACGACTTTAATAAAGGTAGAAACGTGAGCATCCAAGGAGTACGTGCAAGTGTAGAATAGTTTGACGAAAAGGTATGTAAGGCTAACCCTTCTTTCATAAGGCATGGTTCTTTGGCCGAAAGTCTAAATCCTCTATAAGTCTACGATTCCTTCAAATGATTGACCTTCTGAGCTAGTAAGCCTATGACCTAGATGTAACGATAACGATGAGGATAGAAATGATGCTAGAGATGCTTATGATCTATTATATGTTCGTGTGCCAATGAAGGGCTATAATATGACCCCGAGCTTATGATGCCGGGTAAGAATATATGTATATGAATATGTATAAAGTATGTATATGATTACGTAACGCGCACACACTTCTGCAGATGGTACGGATAACCCTAATGCCTTGGTAGGGCCAGGTATGTATGACCTTGAGCCATGGTTGGCCAAGTATGTATGAAACACCGAACCTTCATGGTCGGGCAAACTATGTATATGTATGTATATATGTGAATATGTTATGTCTATGAGATGTAAATGATTATGAGAGTAATTAAGTACGGATGTGGATGTATGTATACGGATACGCAATAGAAATGGAATGCCCTTATGGAAAGCAAGTAAGTGCCATGATGATGATATTGTTGTCTCCCCTCCTATGTTACAGCCTAAGTTGTCTATTATGCTTCTATATTGATGTTGATCATGCTTTACATACTCAGTACATTCTTCGTACTGACGTCCTTTTGTTTGTGGATGCTGCGTCATGCCCGCAGGTGCACAGGAGACAAACTGGACTCATAGTTGCTTATTCAGAGAGTGCATAACAGAGCTCCATCTCATTCGGAGCCATAGCTTTTGGGTACTTATTCTTTTGTGTACATAATTATGGGCATAGCGGGGTCCTGTCCCACTCATGTGATATGATATACTCATAGAGGCTCGTAGTCATGTGTATGTGGTTAGTTATGTCTGGCTTTGTCGGCCTATATTTTGTATATCATTTTGTTGGCCTCGTCGGCCCATGTACATTGTTGTGGCATAGCTGCCTATGATGATTAAAGATTTTGTCATCCAATAGGACTAGTACGATTGATGCTTAGAAATGTATGATTGATGATGTGGCTCATCTAGATGCGAGTATGAGTTTAAGCTAAGGGGTGCCTGGGTGGGCTAGCATTGGGTGCTCGTTGCGGCCCACTAGTCGGGTCGTGACAGTTATCATATGTTACTCCTTATATTGCGGGTCAATTTATAGTTGAGTCGGAGTCGATCAAACCTTTTGAGGTGTCCACACCCGTGGGTGAATCGGTAATAGCTAGCCGAGTCTATAGGGATTGTATAGTCACGATTTGTGACCGTCGTACCATGATTGATTTGCATGAGCTAGAAATGGTAGATTTTGATGTTATTATGGGCATGGATTGGTTGGCTTCTTGTTATGCCAATGTTGATTGCCGAATGAAGATGGTTCGTCTCCAGTTTCCGGGAGAACCAGTCTTAGAATCGAAAGGGAATGCGGCATCACCGAAAGGTAGATTTATTTCTTATCTAAAGGCAAGGAAGATGATCACGAAAGGATGTATTTATCATCGAGTGCGAGTTCAAGATGTAGAAGCTGAATCGCCAACCCTTCAGTCAGTTCCCGTAGTGACGAATTTCCGGATGTGTTCCCGGAAGAGATTCCAGGCCTTCCTCCCGAGCGGGAGATTGATTTTACCATTGATGTGTTGCCAGGCACCACACCTATATCTATTCCTCCATATAGAATGGCACCCGCAGAATTGAAAGAGTTGAAGGAGCAATTGAAGGACTTTCTTGATAAAGGCTTCATTAGGCCTAGTTCATCCCCGTGGGGAGCGCCCGTATTGTTCGTCCGAAAGAAAGATGGCTCCCTGAGAAAGTGCATTGATTATAGGCAATTGAATAAAGTAACGATTAAGAATAAATATCCTCTCCCAAGGATTGATGACTTGTTTGATCAATTGCAAGGCGCCAAATGGTATTCAAAGATTGATTTGAGGTCCGGGTATCATCAAGTGAGGGTTAGGGAGAAAGATATCCCTAAGACAGCGTTCAGAACGAGATATGGTCATTTTGAATTCCGGGTGATGTCATTTGGGCTAACTAATGCGCCAACGGTATTTATGGATTTGATGAATAATGTGTTCCGGTCATTTCTGGACTTATTTGTAATCGTATTCATTGATGATATTTTGGTGTATTCTAGATCCGAAGCAGAACATGCGGGTCATTTGCATATTGTCCTTGGAGTTCTTCGAACTCGAGAATTGTTTGCAAAGTTTTCCAAATGTGAGTTCTGGTTGAACTCAGTGGCATTTTTAGGGCATATTGTGGCAGCTGATGGCAAAAGATTGAGGCCGTGAAAACTTGGCCAAGACCCACAACCCTTATAGAGGTTCGTAGCTTTCTGGGCTTAGCCGGTTATTACAGGAGATACGTTGAAGGTTTTTCCTCTATTTCTGCACTACTTACAAAGTTGACACTGAAATTAGCCAAGTTTCAATGGACAGATGCTTGCGAACGTAGTTTCCAAGAGTTAAAGGGTCGATTGACTTCTGCCCCAGTTCTGAAACTTCCAGAGGGATTGGAAGGATACGTTGTGTATTGCGACGCTTCAGGTGTTGGGCTAGGCTATGTGTTGATGCAACATGGCAAGGTGATTGCGTATGCTTCAAGGCAATTGCGGAAACATGAGCAGAATTATCCTACCCATGACTTAGAATTGGCCGCGGTGGTCGATGCATTAAAGATATTGAGACATTACTTATATGGTGTCCACGTGTATATTTACACAGATCATAAGAGTCTTCAATACATCTTCAAGCAAAAAGAGTTGAATTTGCGGCAACGACGATGGCTAGAGTTGCTAAAAGACTATGATGTTGAGATCCTGTACCACCCCGGAAAGGCAAATGTGGTGGCCGATGCTCTTAGCCGTAGGTCGATGGGAAGTCTAAGTGATGTACGACCAGAAAAGAAAGAGATGGCTCATGAGCTTCAACAGTTAGCTAGCCTAGGAGTCCGAGTAGTGGACTCAGGTAGCAGCGGAGCTACTATCCAGAATACCGCATTCTCGTCGCTAGTGGCAGAAGTGAAAGAGCGACAATATGAGGATCCCATGCTCATGCAGTACCGAAATACACTCCCTTAGAAAAAGGAGTCATCATTTGACATTTCAGGAGATGGAGCTCTCCGATGTAGAGGAAGATTATGTGTTCCTGATGTGGCAAGTTTACGCCACCAGATTTTGAGAGAAGCTCATAGTTCCCGTTATTCTGTTCACCCCTGAGCGACGAAGATGTATCATGATCTTAAGTCTATATATTGGTGGAATGGGATGAAGAAAGATATAGCGGAATTTGTAGCTCAGTGTCCTAATTGCCAACAAGTGAAGATTGAACACCAAAAGCCGGGTGGATTGTTGCAAGCTATGGAAATCCCAACTTAGAAGTGGGAAGTGATTAACATGGACTTCATTTCAGGCTTACCCCGTTCTCGATGTAAGTATGACTCCATATGGGTGATTGTGGATAGACTCACCAAGTCAACTCATTTCTTACCGGTCAGGACGACCTATGAGGCAGAAGATTATGCGAAGCTTTATCTTAAAGAGATAGTAAAACTCCATGGCGTCCCGGTATCTATTATCTCCGACAGAGGGCCTCAGTTTACAGCTACCTTTTGGAGGTCTTTCCAAGAGGGTTTAGGGACCCGAGTTAGCCTTAGCACGACATTTCATCCCCAGACCGATGGACAAGCTGAACGTACTATTCAGACTCTTGAGGATATGTTACGAGCATGTATGATAGATTTTGGAGGGAATTACGATGATCATTTTCCACTCATTGAATTTGCTTACAATAATAGTTATCATTCCAGCATTCAAATGGCATCATATGAAGCTTTATATGGGCGAAAGTGTAGATCCCCAATTGGGTGGTTTGAAACCGGAGAAACTAAATTGATAGGGCCAGGTCCAGCAAGCTATAGAGAAACTCAAGCTCATACAAGATCGGTTGTTAGCAGCCCAAAGTCGTCAAAAGTCCTATGCGGATAATCGTCGAAGAGACTTGGAGTTCGAAGTGAAAGATTAGGTATTCTTGAAAGTGTCGCCAATGAAGGGCGTTACGAGATTTTGCAAAAAGGGGGGAAGCTCAGTCCCCGGTATATTGGGCCATACGAAATTGTACGAAAGATAGGCAAAGTGGCCTATGATTTAGATCTACCTCCCGAATTGGAGTCAGTCCATCCAGTATTTCATGTCTCGATGCTTCGAAAATGCATTGGAGATCCCACTAGGATCGTCCCAGTAAATGATGTGCAAGTGACAGAGAAATTGACTTATGAAGA
This sequence comes from Lycium barbarum, assembly GCF_019175385.1. NCBI lineage: Eukaryota > Viridiplantae > Streptophyta > Magnoliopsida > Solanales > Solanaceae > Lycium > Lycium barbarum. The sequence continues at coordinate 65,532,198 of NC_083343.1, read as the reverse complement.
GGTACCCATTGCCATATTAGACAGGCAAGTACGGAGGCTTAGAAACAAAGAGGTGGCCTCGGTTAAGGTTCTATGGAGAAGCAGTACACGAGAGGAGATGACATGGGAAGCAGAAGAAAGTATGCGATCCAAATACCCACATTTATTTCAGCCCTTGGAAGAAGCCCAAGATGAGACGTCAAGATCATAAGGTATGTATATTTCCTTTTATGCTTTTGGGTCATGTGTGGCCGAAATTTTTATGTTGTTATGTTGTGGCCCTGTATGGCATCGATATTATGGGTTGTTGTGACAGGATGGTAGCGCCATCTTATAAGGGGAACTCTGGCGAAACTTTTGAAGAACTCCCGAGCACTTTAACATTCGGGGACGAATGTTCTTAAGGAGGGGAGAATGTTACACCTCGGAAAAATTTTCCGTTGGTGCGTAAGTGAACGAACTAGTGATAAGTATGAGTGCATGAGGTCCATGAGCAAGAAACGATGTTTGACGACCTTAGGCGAGATTTCGAAGGTATCCGATGTGAGATGAGAAAGTTAGCTAAGTTAAGATGAGATATAAGGTGAGAAATGCATGTGCGTGGACGTGGCTGACTAAAATGAGAAGTCTAAGAGATATGAAAAGTTACAGATTTGAAATCTGCCCAGTGGTCGTAAAGTGCAAAATACGGACCGTAAATTGGTATACGGTCCGTAAACTGGCAGTCGTAAATCACCATGCATGCAGCCAAAGTTTCTGGTTCTGGAAATGGTTAAAGACGACCACGAGGGACGGTCCGTAAAGTGGAATACGGACCGTAAACCTCCATGGACGACCACTATTCACCCAACACAGATTTTTGCAATTCATTAAATAAGGGAACCAACACTTATTTTATTTCATTACAACATTACACCACTTCTCTCTAAAACCTCTCTCTGTATTTATTATACAAGTTTTCAAGGATATTTAAGGATCAACAACATAAAACAAGGTGAATCAAGAGTAAGAACATCATCAAAGATCATCTAAGTCAAGAAATCCAAATGGAGAAAAACTAGGGTTTTGCTCAAGGTGGAGTATTATTAATCAAAGCTTCTTCCTACAACTTCTAAGGTAAGATTCATGATTTTTACATGATGTTTATGGTATTGAAGAGTTGAAATACATGGATTGTAGAAAATATGGTCAAGTAGGTCATGAATGATGAATAGTGACATTTTGAGGAATAATTTGAATTGAATCATGAATGTTGTCGTGTTGTGATATGAATGCATAATAAATGGTACTAAGATCATGAACTACACTTTAGACGAATGGACGAAGTTGGATGTTATGACCATGAATATGGGTGAATTAGGGGCAAATTAAGGAAACTTGATAATGTGGATAATGTGAATGACTAATGGCCATTGTTATGATATTAATGAAGGTATAGACGCTAGCATTGGAAAGAAACGTGCAAGTGTAGAATAGTTCAACGAAAAGGTATGTAAGGCTAACCCTTCTTTCATAAGGCATGGTTCCTTGGCCAAACTCTTAAATCCTCTATATGAGTATGCTGTATTCAAACGATTGACACTCCGAGCTCATAAGCTCACGATCCTCGATATGTGCTACGATTGTACTACGCACCCCATATGACGAGTAAGCATAAGATATAGATGTAGCGAAAATGATGATGATAGTGATGACGATGATAATAATAATGACGCTAAAGGTGCCTACGGGCTATTATACTTACATGTGCCTATGAAGGGCTATAATGACACCCCGAGCTTATAACGCTGGGTAGGATATATGTATATGAATATGTATAAGGTATGTATACGATTACGAAACGCGCGCACACCTCTGCAGATGGTATGGATAACCCTGAAGCCTTGGTAGGGCCAGGTATGAGTAACCTTGAGCCTTGGTTGGCCAAGTATATATGAAACACCGATCCTATGAGGTCGGGTATGCAATGTAAATGTCATGTATATGAAATGACTATGTATATAATATGAATATGAATGTGATAAGACTATGTATAAGAATATGAATAAGGACATGTATACGAATATGAGCACTAGTATGGTACGAGTACAATTATGGAATACGGATGATGACGTAGGTGTACAAATACGTATGAAAAATGGAAAGTCCTACGAAAGGCAGGTAAGCGCTATGACGATGATATTATTGTCTCTCCCCCCCCCCCCCCTATGCTATTTCATATGTTGTTCATGATGCTTATTTATTGATGTTGCTCGTGCCTTACATACTCAGTACATTCTTCGTACTGACATCCTTTTGTTGTGGACGCTGCGTCATGCCCGCAGGTGCACAGGGAGACAGACTTGATCCATAGCTGCCTATTCGAAGATTACATAAAGAGCTCTATTTCGTTCGGAGCCATATCTTTTGGGTACTCATTCTTTTGTGTATATAATTATGGACATAGCGGGGTCCTGTCCCGCTAATGTGATATGTTATACTCTTAGAGGCTCGTAGACAAGTGTGTGTGTGGGTAGATGTGTTTGGCCTTGTCGGCCTATGTTTTGTATATCATTTTGTCGGCCACTTGGCCCATGTACATTGATGTGTCATAGACGCCTATGATGATATAAATGTGTTGTTGTCCAAATGGGACTAGTTGACGAATGAATGGAAAGGCATGTATAATTATGTGGCTCACCTAGATGTAAGCATAAGAGTAAGCTAAGAGGGTGCCCGGGTGGGCTAGCACCGGGCCGGGTCGAGTCGTGACAGGTTAAATACGACTTGGAATACGGACCGTAAATCGAAATACGACCCCGTAAATCGTGATCGTAAATCATCATCACCTCCAGCATACCTTTCTGATTCTGTTATGCTTAAATAAGACCACGAAATACGGCCGTAAACTAGAATACGGACCGTAAACTGGGTTTACGACCACTGTACACTTCAACTACTGTTCATTCCGGATTAGATTTTAAGTCATTAAAAGGAGACCCAAGCTCATTAAATTCATTTCATTTCCACGATGCTTCTCTCTAGAAACCTCTAGAATATTCTCCACTCTTCATCTACAAGAAAACAAAGGAAATCAAAGATCAATATCAAGAATCCAAGTGAATCAAGTATATGAAACTCATCAAGGTTCATCCAAGTTAAGAAATTTCAAGAGAAGCAAATTAGGGTTTTGGTGCAAGAAGAGTAATACCACTCAAGGCTTGTTCCTACAACATATAAGGTAAGTTTTATGGCATTTACATGTTATTTAAGGTATGGAAGAGTTGAAACACTTAATAATTTGTGATTATGAAAATGCTATGAATGACATTTAGAACATGGAATAAGTGTCCTATTTGAGAAAAATGCAACGATGAACCATTGCCATGATTATGGAGAAATTGAAGACAAATTGTGAAATACGGATGTTGTAAATGAATGATAAGTGTTGTCTATCATATTGAGAATGTTGTTATGAATGTTTGAGAGTTGATATAGAATGTGGGGAAAGTAGTATAAATAAAGGAAGTGCTGTCCAATTTTCTCTAGAAATAGTAGCGCGTTCTTATAGTCGACTAACTAACGTTAATGCGAATTCCCTCTTGAAGGTAGAAATGTGACATTGAAGGAGAACAAGCGAACGATAGCTTAGTTAAACGTAAAAGGTATGTAAGGCTTATCCCTTCCTTCAAATGCATGAATCTTCCAAGTTTTTCCATGATCGTCCTATATGATGGAGCTTATGAGTCCGTAAATATACTAAACTACATACGAGCATGATAGTGATGATGATGAGTTAAAGTATAGCGATTCTAGATTTCATGATATTATTGCTCACACTCACCTTATGTATTATTTCCTTCAAGGTGAGGCAGGATACTCGTAAATGTTCATAATATAATCGAGGGTTCACGACCTTATGTCACCCCGATGTAGTTATGGTTGTCTTCAAAGTTTAATGTATTTTCCTAATGATAAATGTGAAATAATGCTAAGTCATGATATGTCTATAAGATGATCAATGATGCTAGCTTATAATATGCCTATGTTATGTTCGAAAATGCCGAGCTACGATAAGATTACGATATGTTCATGAGATGTGTAAAAATGATGGATTATGATTGACGATATGACGATATGATTTCACCGCGCCTAGATGGCCGGGCATGTCACCGCTAAGGCGGGCTGCTATGTTTACACGAAGCCTAGAGGGCCGGGCATGATCACCACTAGTGGGCGGCATATGATAGTTACCCGTACGCGGGATAACGGGGAGGATTGTGATGTGACGAGATATGTGATGTGATGACATATGTACTCTGATTATGTAAAATATGATATATGTACGAAATGTATTTGCTTACGACACTCTTGCAGTTTATATCTTTCTCTTATGGCTCACGATCCTCCTATTATATTTATTTCATTCTTGTCTTACATACTCAGTACAATGTTCGTACAGACGTCCGTTTTCTTTGGACGCTGTGTTCTTGCCCACAGGTAGACAGGGAGGCGAGCTTGAGCTAGACTTGTAGAAGCTGTTAGCTGATTGAAAGCACTCCTTTGTTCCGGAGGTGCTTGATTATTCTTTTGTGTACATTTGTATATGTGGGCACGACGGGGTCCTGTCCCGTCAATATGTCTAGTACTCCAGTAGAGGCTCGTAGATACGCAGTGTAGGTTATGTGGTTTCACGAGGTTGCCATCATATATATGTATACATATATTATTTTGATAGCCTAATGGCTTATGTATATAAAAGGATAATATGTTTGAAATGGAAGATGATTTCCTAAACAAAAAAATTTAGTATAAAATTGATAAAGAAACGTCGAATGAGTATAATGAGTAATAGAACGAGTGGTGCTCGGTGGTTAGCCCCGGGTACCAGTCGCGGTCCCTAGCTGGGTCGTGACAAATATAATCAAGTCCACTCACAAACCTTGATAAAGCTCGGTACACCTGTCATACCTCAAATCTGAACTGAAGCTCATCACATCTGTGACTGTGATTTACTGGGAACCCATAAGTACTCCTGGAAATATAAACATAGTCCATCAAGCTCTAATTGAACAATTCTGAGTTGGAATAAATGAACAACCCATGAATACCACCAATAGTCACTCGAACTGACTCCAACTTTCCGAAACCAATCACAGTCCTACCAGCATCTGTGGCGACCATACTAATATTTTCCTCATGCAAAATCGATCATGTCTATCACCCTCGGCTCCAAAAGCTGAGTCCTATCCAAGCTGTCAACTTAGTACCGAAGAACTATACCTTATGATTGCAATCTTCATGTTTCTCAACCTTTACCCGATACGCAAATCTGATACGACCTCAAACTTTTTGACGCAAAACCTGTAGCCTTATATAATACCCCTTTAACCAACGAATCTCCCATTATAACACCTCGATATGCCAATAACAATTCTGAAAGTATCAAATCTTAAATCTATCGCTCTAAACCTCACGCAACTACTCCCAAGTCCTTAATATCCAAAAGTGCTCACCCAAGCTATCCAGTCAATATTACTTGCAACATAACACACGACTACGAATATGGTCTCATCTCGAAAATATAACTCTAGACTTCACATAATAGGGATTTCCACAATTCCTTTCTCTTAAACCATACTAACTCATCCACTGTAGAGTGTTACGAAATTATCCAACTGTGTACCACACAAGCCACTTCCATAAGCCTTAACATGTCGGTTACCTAAAATTTGCTTCTCACTACGCTGACCACTAAACCTCACAAAACTCTTTCATATCACTTAGTCCATTTCTGTAGACTTCCTTTTTTAAGTGTACTCATGATCACCCCTTAGCTGAAATATGTAAAACAACATCTCCACAACTTATGCTGACCCAAGTAATCCTGAAGCTGTACCTTATTTTACTCACAATCGTCGTCACCGTCTATCAATTTCTCGAACCCATTCAATAGAGTACAGCATAATCATAAGTCTTGCAAACTAGCTGAATCAATTCTTAAGATGGTAGCATGTCACACACTCTACACACTAGAGTTCCCTTAACGCACTCAACTCTAAAACTGAATAGTTTCTAAATCCAGCATATCACATACACAGTCCTACTAATGTCCCCACGTATCTCCACCAAGGTGTCTTTACTAAAATTCCCTTAACTCAATTTCCAAAATGTTCTCTACAACTCGAATTAATTCAAACCTCATCACTGATTTACAACTTCAAACATCCCAAGTGTTGAACCAGAACACCTCTAACCGTTCACGCGATTATCTCTTTCATTCGACCAACTCAACTGAATAGCAACACCAATAATAGCAGGAACTAGCCGAAACTAACACAATAGATACAAAGATCTCAACCCTAATCCTATATTAGATGCAACACCCGATATCCCCTTGAGTACTAAAAATTTACAATTATCCAACACTGGAGTCATTTTATTAATCAACCACTGGCTCCCACAGGCCCACGGTATAACCAAACATACCAACTCAACACTGAACCCTTATGTCTATTCTACCATGTATGACCACAACATAACTCTCAAATCAACTAGCTCTTGATTCTACGATATCTTTACCATTTGTCTAAACACGAAGACCCGGTGAACATACCCTTTATTGAAGGACCAGAACCACGACAGCCCAACAACTTAAGTCTCCACTTGTCACAAGTAACCTTGCTTTCCGATCTAGAGCCAATAATCACTTTCCTGAAAGAACCCACAAACCACTAGTTCTAACTCCATACTACCATATAGCCCCGTCGAAGCCCAACTTAACTTTTCACGACCGAATACGAAATCCACTCTCGGACCAATTGCAACCTTATCCTAACAAGCACGTCAGATACCAATTTTTTCCTTCCTAATAGCGGAGATTAATCTATCCAAATCCTCTTCCTTACGCCTCCGTCCCATTAACACGAAAAGTACTCATACCAAAATACCCTAAGAGTCCTCCATCATGTCCTTATCCTCAACTTCTGTTCTTTATTACATACGGTCACTATACTTTGCCAAATCCGATGATCCTTGCCAAAATTACACTCATCCCCACATATCGACATCTACACTGCCACTGCTGCATCATAGACCTACCATTATACACTCGTGCCACACACAACATCATAATACCTCGACAAAGTTGAAACTTTTCCCAAACAAATCATACCCCAAAACACATCATTCCTATTAAGCCATAAATGCACTTCTGCGACTTCAGAGCAACTCAACACTGAAAACATAGATATCAAGTGACCCTCTGTACTATCTCTCCGATTTCTCAAGGAAACCCCCACAATAATTGAGTCTTAACCATGATCCCACACAACTAAATCCTCAGGCCATAGCTAGAAACTGAACTTGGTCATGCGTCCAAATCAGGATGAAACATTTCGTACCATACCACAACACGTCATAACAAAACCGTTGGCATAAAAGTTTAAGAACGAGTTTCCACAATTCGTGAGCGAATAAGACAAAGATATTCAAATACCAATTGGAATTGATTAGATACCAATTCGAATGAAGTAGCACGAAAGAAATGGAAGAAATGAAAGTTTCCTAAATGTCTTATAGCCTCTCACAGATAAGTATGGAGCTCGTCGTATTGATCCACAAGACTCTACTAGACATAATCTTGTACTTATAGATCTGGTCACCTAGGGCTCTGATAATAACTTGTCACGACCCAAATCACAGTCACGCGGGCAACCACACACTCCCCCCGGTAGGGCAACCCTTCCCTTCCCAACATACAATTTATCAATATGGAAGAATAATATAAGTGCTAATAAGTCTCAAATATCATATAAACGTAATAAGTGCAGAAATACATACACTAGCCAAGGCATCTGTATTACTACAAGAGCTAGTACTCACTACATAAGTCTAAATCAATAAGTACAAATATCTGAAAATTGCCATACAAGACTCATACACGATAAGGAATATTGTTCGAAAAATAAAAGACAGAACTAATGAGGAATGGAAACTCGGGCTGCAGATCTGGCAGTGGCTGACCCTAAGTCTTCAAGGGAACGGCCTCGGAGATTACTCATGAGGGCTTAGTGTAGATCCTGTCTCAAACTCTACAACCCAAAAAGGAGTGCAACAAGGTAACATCAGTACAAACAACATATACAGAGTAGGCATCATAGGCCGGCAATAGTGAGTACACATATATAAAAGAAAGAAATCAACAAATAGGCAAGTAAACAATCAAATATGGTTACTAAGAAAATACAAGTCTCACGTCCCAACCTTGGTAAGGCGTGAATGGCACCGGACACCTTACTGGGGCCGAGTGAACCCAGCTGTAACTTGCATCCTGTATGTCTCAAATGAAAAAGTAAGTCCAGTGAGGCCAACTATGAATATATTATCATGCATATGTATATGTATAATGGGCCCACGATGCCGACGTAACCAGTGACATGACATAACTAAGCTGTATACAAGAAACAGTCAGTAAAGCCTCTATGAACATGTTTGAAACATACAAGTCGGGACAGGGCCCCTGACATACTCGTAACACGAAATAGTACATATACGAACCCAAACTCGGCAATGCTCCAGGAAGAAGTGGAGCCCACCAATCAAGACTAGTACCTGGAGGCAACCTAGTGTGGCGGGTCAGGGTCTCTTTTGTCTATACCTGCGGGCATGAACGCAGTGTCCATAAGAAAAAGGACGTTAGTACGAATAGTGTCCAAGTATGTAAGGCGGAAATGTAACATAACAATCATATACAACAAATAAGAAGGATAAGAATCAACCCAACCGGCCGTAGCTCTATGGTAATAACTGCCCAACCAACCGTAGCATGGTGGTAAATACATATCTGCCCAACCGGCCGTAGCACGGTGGTAACTGTCCAACCAACCGTAGCATAACAGTAAATACATATCTGCCCAACCGGCCGTAGCACAGTGGTAATAATCAACATCATAACTTGACCTCTATGAGTAATCTCTATGCACTTCTCATGGTCGTCACTTATTTGTTAACGCCTACATGATCACATTAGACTTATAAGCACTTTTGTCATGACCCGTCTAGAGGGCCGTGACGAGCACCCAGTGCTAGCCCACCCGGGTGCCCCTTATCTCACACTTATGCTTACATCTAAGTGAGCCACATAATTAAATTATTAATTCTACTCATTCATCATGCTCGACCCATTGGACAACAATGCCTTTAAATCATATTTCGCATCTAGGCCATGTCAAATGTACATAGGCCGACAAGGCTACCAAAAGATATACAAAATATAGGCCGACAAGGCCGGACATGTCTAACCATATACACATGACTCCGAGCCTCTAAGAAGAGTATAACATATCACTTGAGTGGGACAGGGCCCCTCTATGCCCATAATTACATACACAAAAGAATAAGTACCCAAAAGCTATGGCTCCGAATGAAATGGAGCTCTGCTATGTAATCTCTGAGAAAGCAGCTATGGATCAAGCCTGTCTCCCTGTGCACCTGCGGGCATGACGCAGCGTCCACAAACAAAAGGACGTCAGTACGAAGAATGTACTGAGTATGTAAAGCATGATCAACATCAATATAGAAGCATAAATAACAACATAAGAAATAGCATAGAATGGGAGATGGTAGTATCATCGTCATATGCACTTACTTGCCTTTCATAGGAACTTTCCATTTCTAATATGTATTTGTGTACATACATCAATGTCCGTATTCCACAATAGTACTCATACCATATTTGTGCTCGTATTCGTAAACGTGCCCTTATTCACATTCATACACATAGTTATATCATATCATATATATAACATACCCGACCACGTAGGATCGGTGTTTCATACATATCCTTATATAACATACCCGACCATGTAGGTTCGGTGTTTCATGTACCCGACCATATATAGGCTCGGTGATCATACATACCTGGCCAACCAAGGCTCAGTGTTACACGTACCTGGCCTTACCAAGGCTCAGTGTTGTCCATACCCAACTGCAGTGGTGTGCGCGCATTACGTAAACATACATACATATACATCTATACATATACTACCCGGCCATATAAGCTCGGTGTTTCATAGTAGCCATACAAGGGCATACATACATCTAGCTCATAAGCATCTTTACTATTATCATTACTATCCTCATCGTCATCGTTATCATTATTGCTATTATCATCATTCATCACACTTATCTTTATAGGCTTACTCATCATACGAGGCACATGGTACAATTGTAGCACATCAAGAATCGTGAGCTTAATAGCTCGGAAGATCGAATCATTTATGAGACATCATAGACTTATGGAATATTTAGATGTTTGGCCCAAGAACCATGCCTTATGAAAGAAGGGTTAGCCTTACATACCTTTCTGTTCAACTATTTTACACTTGCGCGTTCTCCTCCAATGCTAGCGTTTCTACCTTCATTAAAGTCATACTACCATTAGAATCGATAGCTAGCATATATGACTAAAGCTAGAGAAAATCGGATAGCATCTCCTCTATTTATATGACATTTCCTCCATAACATATATCAACTCCCAAACATCAATAACACATTCACAATTCCATAACAATAGTCAGTACTCATTCACATTATCCGTATTTCTAGACTTACATTCAAATCATCCATATCCATGGCCATAACACACAACGACGTCCATTCACATACATTGCTCATCTCATGTTCTCAACATCATTTATAATGCATTTACATCACAATACATCAAGGACCATAACTCAATTCAAACTATTTCTCAAAATGACACTATTCAATATTCATGACCCCTTTTACCATACCCTTCTACAATCCAAGTATTTCAACTCTTAAATACCTTAAACAACATATAAATATCATGAATCTTACCTTAGATGTTTTAGGAACAAGCTTTAGTTGATAATACTCCATTTGAACAAAACCCTAGTTTATCTCCATGAGATTTCTTGACTTGAATGACCTTTACTGGGTTTGCTTGCACTTGATTCACTTGTTTAATGTTGTTGATCACCAAATACCCTTGAATTCTTGTATAATATATGTGGAGAGATGTTTTAGAGAGAAGGGGTGGCAAGGTAAATGAAATGAAATATAACTTGGCCTTTTCATTTATTGAGCCAAAAGCTGCCCCGACCAAATATACGGACCAACATATGGTCCGTATATATTGTACGAGCCGTATGTTTGGTCGTACATTTGGTCCAGAGACTTGAGCCTGTTATAGCCCGTACTTTGTGCGTTTGGATATTTCAAGGTCGTCGTGGAAAGTTAAGGGCGAGACCATTTTCAAAACTTATTGTTGTATACAAGTCGATTATGAATATTATTTATGAATATTGGTAGTATGGAGAGATTGAGAAAGGTTAACGATAAGAAGAGAAATTCACAAAAAGGAGCCGTGGAAATAATGTGGAAGGCTAGGGGCGGAATGGCAATATTGAGGAAAGTTGAGGGGCAAAATGGGAACTTTATAAAAAGGAGTTCATGAAGGTTCCAAAAAGGGCATATTGGCCATGTGATGGAAATCTATGGACCAAAGTGTACATGGTAAGACAATGAGTCATCTTTTAATTCTTTAAGAAAAATTCAAGAAAAAGAGAAGAATTCTCTAGGAAATAAAGAAAGGAGCATGTGGCCATTTCATAAGTAATGGGGGCTATTTGTAAATTTTAAAAAGGTAGGGGCCAAAGCTTCTTAAGAAGACATTAGTAATCTTCTTTTAATTTCAAGAAAAAGCAAGACTTTTCTAGAGAGGGGCATGTGCCCCTCACATGCTTGGGTATATATATATATATATAATGGGCTTATCTTCCAATTCAAGACAAAAAAAAAGGAAGAACAAAAAAAAAAAAAAGGAGAGATAGAGAGAGGGTTTCGGCCAACCATGGAGGAAATTGGCCATGAGAAATATTGTCCCAAAAATTATTTTCTTGTGGTATTCCCACTAATTCAAGGGTCCTCTACAACGTGGCATAATTATTTCGGAAGAAAAGTCACCCGTTTCGTCGTTTCCGCATTCTAGTCAAGTGAAGGAGTTAAAGAGAAAAGGTGAGATTTCACCCTCTTTTACATGTTATTAAGACTTTGTCTATGTTGTGGGATGTAGAAAGGAATAGAAATTATGGAAAGATGGAAGTTTGCATGATGAATATGTAAATATGCATGTGGCCGAATATGTTGGTGTAGAAGTAGAGATTGAATTAATTTTGTGTAGTATGTTGATTGTTGATGTAATGCATGAAAAAGGATGAAAGTTTATGAAAATATGCATGTGGTTGTTGTGGCCGTGAGTGGTATATGGTACATATGGCCGTGTATATTGATGAATTATGAAAGAATGGTGAGCAAGTTTTATTTAGTAATTTGATTGTTGTGTTATGGATTTTATGTTGCAAATAGAAGCCTAATGAGTTTAGTGAACTTGTAGTAGTTGGATGCTTGTTGTGGAAGTTTATGTAAATGGAATGTGATGTTCTTGCATGAATAGAATATAATGTTGTTAGTATGATGTTATTAATGTGTAAATTATTAAGTTGTTATTGTTCTTATTGGAGTTAAAAGATCTTGAAGGAAGTAGTATGTTGATTAAATTGTTAGAATGTACCTTGGGTTGGTTATGGAAATTGTTGGTATGATTGTTGGCATTGTGTTGATAGTTTGGCCGGGTTGAATTCCCGGATTGTTGTTGATTGAAATTGGCCAAGATCGATTCTTGGGGACGATGTATTTACAAGGGAAATGCTGCCGAAATTTCGGCAGACAAATGTTACTTTGAAGAATCAACTTCTAAATGCTCTAATTAAGTTTTGGTAAACATGACCAATTTGTATATTTTGGCGGATTTGGAACGTGAATTTGGAGTCGCATAAGAAGCAGAAAATGTATGTAAGGCTTCACCCTTCTTTCTATGGCATCTCTTAGACGGAATATGTTGGATGTGAGCCTCGGGAATAACCCTACCCTCCGGAATCCGCGCCTAAAGTTTTCTCTTTTTCCTTCAGTAGAATTGAACTAGGAAGTGCGCGAAACGTTGGAAAGACCCCCTAAACCCCTAGAACTTGTATAAATGGGACCCGACTACCCTAAAACCCTCACAAGTAACGCCATGACATGTAACATATGCAAATCGTATACGCTACCTCATTCGGGCCGAGGCGGGCCCGTTGCTCTCGGATTTTCTTTATAGTTCTGTTTGACTTACTTGAGGTTGAATCCAAAGGGGACCTTTGATCCCGATTTCGTACTAAATGATAAGTACTATAACTACTCTAACGAGAACACTTCTATGATGACGATGATAACGACGATGTTAGACAAGAGAATATGCCTATGATAAGTACGACCGGAACGATGCTACGGCTAAGATTTCTAGGCTAAGGATTCAATGTGAGCATGAAAGTAATAAGCTAGTTCTTGAACCTTATTTCTACTTCCTAGCTATGACACTATTTCCTAAGGATTCCCAAGCCTATGAGTTGACGTCTATGGTGCCATGATTCCATTCTATGTTTACTTTTGATACTATTCTCCGTTGGTAGTCTCGCATTAAAATACTTGTTCCTTCAAGGAGAGACAAAGCGACCACGATTGTTCCATAATATAATCGGAGGTCACCGACCTTACGTCACTCCGATGGCTACATAATTCTTCTTTGGGCTCTCCTGCGTGCCTATGTGACATATGTATATAAGATATGTAAATGCATATGAGACATGTAAATGTATGTAAGATATGTATATATATTTATAAAATATGTACATGATACACGTATATGTATATAATGAAAGAGCCAGAGCGCTATAGACGCTGATATACGTACATGATATATGCATATGTATACGGGGAAGATGGAGATAAGGGCAGAGCGTTATATACGCATATCCACCCGATCAGTTGGCATTACATGACATGACATCGTCCCGGACGCGGGATGTGTATATTTATGGTTAAATGGATCGGCTGCCGACGCCTCGGCAATATGACAAGTTCTATTTATATATATATATATATACATATATACGAACAAGAAAAGATTTCCAAAGGGAAGCTAAGAATACATGGTATCCGCCAAAGGGCATTTATATGTACAGGTTAACTTTCCACCTCATGACATGCGCTATTTCTCTTTTATGTTATTATCCTTGTTCTACATCTTCCGTATGTTATTATTAGTGCGTTGCATACTCAGTACATTACTCGTACTGACCCCTCTTCTTCGGGGGGCTGCATTTCATGTCGCGCAGGTACTCCCAGATGATTAGAAGACCTTACTGAAGATGTTCCAGCGGAGATGGCGAACTCCATTTGTCCCGGAGAATTGCCAAGTCCAAGTATATGCTATGATGTTTTGTTCTATGTTAGAGACTTTGCAGACAAAGCAATGGGTATTGGGTTGTCATTCTGTAAGCGGCTCCAGCGGCCGATATGTTATCATGTTTCATGTCACGAGTCTTACATGATGTCAGAGTTTACTTATGAAAAGAAAAAAAAAATTGGAGAGCTTACTATGTATTTCTTTCTTAATTGATTCAAGAGTTTCTACACTTAACAAGAGTCAGCGGGTTCGCTCGGCTCCAGATAGGGGGTCGGGTGCCCATCACACCCTAGTAAAGTCGGGGTGTGACAAAGTGGTATCAGAGCAGGTCAGTCTAAGGGTTGTCTGCAAAGTCGTGTCCAGTAGAGTCCTGTTTATGGGTGTGAAGCCGGCCACATTTATAAACAGGAGGTTGCGGGGCATCTAGGAAATATTGACCTTCTTTCTGTCTTAGATCGTGCGATAGAGCCAAGTCATAAGGAATAAGATTTCCCTATATGAGCTATATGTATGACGAAAAAAAACGAGCAAGGCTGCGGAAGCTTATAAGGGTAAGTCCCGACGTAATTGTTCTGTTACCTGAACTGGAAGTATTGGATGGCGGGGATGTGCCATATAGTCGTACGTTCTATGAGGCCTTGATGACATTGGCCGCATACAGGTTTTGAATAATAGGAACAGTAAAGAAGGTTCTGCCAGAACGGGTACGCCCCACAGGAAGAAGTATGGGAAAGAAATACTGTGAATAGGTAATAAGTGAAATGCGTTGGTTCAGAAAGGTTATGGATTTGGGTGTGTCTCCACCATCGGGAATCTGGGACTCCAGGATGAAGGATAGCTATGCACGCGAACGAAAAGTGAAGGTTGGGGGTCAAGAAGGGTAAAACGGTAATTTTAAAGGCAAGGATGTGTTACGAGAATGCTTCAGAATCTGTAAGACTTCAACTTGCTCCAGAACATGTAATAAAGGTCATGTGAGGGAGCGGACGCGAAAATATCAGCATTAAGACACCGAATATCAGTGAAGTTTTTGGGTTAAGCGTGCTCAAGTGGGAGCAATTTCATGATGGGTGACCCCCTGGGAAGTTGGCAAGAAATTCTATATATTGAGACATAAGAGACGAATGAAAAGCTAGGGTAGTCTAAGGAAAACTAGGATATACGGAATGGTTGGAGGCTATAAGAAGGCGCGTAGGGCGAGGCAGACTAGCTCGGTGAAGAGACAGAAAAGGCATCACAGCCCTGGAATTAGGCTAAGCTTGAACAGCATTTGGAAGTATTTTGTGGGCTAGTAGGTAGTAAATCTATATACAAATATATAAAGGTGTAGCGTATCCCATATATGATTGTATCGGGGGACATGTGAGTCCCAGCGACTAGAGCTACGGAAAAAGGGGCATTGATCACGCAAGGGTGAACGATAAGAAATCACTGTGAAAGAAAAGTAGGAAAATCTAGTGAGGGGAAACCCCGAGAGAAGCTATCGACAAGACACGAGACTACTTGGGCCAAAATTTAAAATGATAGGTGTGGGAAGGGATAGAGTGTGGCAATATAGATCAAACGGGAAAAATGTGGAGTCTGAGGACCGATTCCAATAAGAAGGGCCAAAGGAATAGTTCACGAGATTTAGAACCCATATGAAGAAATAGCAAGAGAAGGAAGGTACTCGAAGACGATTAGCACATAAGGAGCCCCCTAAAGGGGGGGAGGCCATATTATATTAGACCTAAAAAGGAATTGCAAACACTATCAAGTGTCTGAAAAGGAAATCTATTAGCTTGGAATCAGAGTTTAAAATAGGTCGGCGTGTCGCAAGAATACTTGGGAGAAGAGTAGAAGCGAAATAACAATGAGTATACCGAGAGATAGACCTGAGAATAAAGAAATAGCCTACGGCTACATTGAATCGTTAAGTAAGGATGGTGTACTAAGACATGGCTCCCGTTAAGGTGCGGTGACGAGACAATAATAGAAAAGGAAGGACCCGGAAGGAACAAGGATAACGAGGTGACACAGTGAGTTAGACAAACCTATGACATAGAGCAGTGACTCATGAAAAGGAAAGGAGTTCGATTATAAGGAAAAATAAGGTAAAGGATATGGAACAGACATGGAGAAAAGGGCAACTATAAAGGAACCCTCTCCCGAAGTGCTAACAGACCCCACAAGATCAGTTGAACATTCGAGGACGAATGTTCTAAAGGGGGGGAGGATGTTATAGCCCGTACTTTGTGCGTTTGGATATTTCAAGGTCGTCGTGGAAAGTTAAGGGCGAGACCATTTTCAAAACTTATTGTTGTATACAAGTCGATTATGAATATTATTTATGAATATTGGTAGTATGGAGAGATTGAGAAAGGTTAAGGATAAGAAGAGAAATTCACAAAAAGGAGCCGTGGAAATAATGTGGAAGGCTAGGGGCGGAATGGCAATATTGAGGAAAGTTGAGGGGCAAAATGGGAACTTTATAAAAAGGAGTTCACGAAGGTTCCAAAAAGGGCATATTGGCCATGTGATGGAAATCTATGGACCAAAGTGTACATGGTAAGACAATGAGTCATCTTTTAATTCTTTAAGAAAAATTCAAGAAAAAGAGAAGAATTCTCTAGGAAATAAAGAAACGAGCATGTGGCCATTTCATAAGTAATGGGGGCTATTTGTAAATTTTAAAAAGGTAGGGGCCAAAGCTTCTTAAGAAGACATTAGTAATCTTCTTTTAATTTCAAGAAAAAGCAAGACTTTTCTAGAGAGGGGCATGTGCCCCTCACATGCTTGGGTATATATATATATATATATATATATATATATATATATATATATATATATATATAATGGGATTATCTTCCAATTCAAGACAAAAAAAAAGGAAGAACAAAAAAAAAAAAAAAGGAGAGATAGAGAGAGGGTTTCGGCCAACCATGGAGGAAATTGGCCATGAGAAATATTGTCCCAAAAATTATTTTCTTGTGGTATTCCCACTAATTCAAGGGTCCTCTACAACGTGGCATAATTATTTCGGAAGAAAAGTCACCCGTTTCGTCGTTTCCGCATTCTAGTCAAGTGAAGGAGTTAAAGAGAAAAGGTGAGATTTCACCCTCTTTTACATGTTATTAAGACTTTGTCTATGTTGTGGGATGTAGAAAGGAATAGAAATTATGGAAAGATGGAAGTTTGCATGATGAATATGTAAATATGCATGTGGCCGAATATGTTGGTGTAGAAGTAGAGATTGAATTAATTTTGTGTAGTATGTTGATTGTTGATGTAATGCATGAAAAAGGATGAAAGTTTATGAAAATATGCATGTGGTTGTTGTGGCCGTGAGTGGTATATGGTACATATGGCCGTGTATATTGATGAATTATGAAAGAATGGTGAGCAAGTTTTATTTAGTAATTTGATTGTTGTGTTATGGATTTTAGGTTGCAAATAGAAGCCTAATGAGTTTAGTGAAGTTGTAGTAGTTGGATGCTTGTTGTGGAAGTTTATGTAAATGGAATGTGATGTTCTTGCATGAATAGAATATAATGTTGTTAGTATGATGTTATTTATGTGTAAATTATTAAGTTGTTATTGTTCTTATTGGAGTTAAAAGATCTTGAAGGAAGTAGTATGTTGATTAAATTGTTAGAATGTACCTTGGGTTGGTTATGGAAATTGTTGGTATGATTGTTGGCATTGTGTTGATAGTTTGGCCGGGTTGAATTCCCGGATTGTTGTTGATTGAAATTGGCCAAGATAGATTCTTGGGGACGATGTATTTACAAGGGAAATGCTGCCGAAATTTCGGCAGACAAATGTTACTTTGAAGAATCAACTTCTAAATGCTCTAATTAAGTTTTGGTAAACATGACCAATTTGTAGATTTTGGCGGATTTGGAACGTGAATTTGGAGTCGCATAAGAAGCAGAAAAGGTATGTAAGGCTTCACCCTTCTTTCTATGGCATCTCTTAGACGGAATATGTTGGATGTGAGCCTCGGGAATAACCCTACCCTCCGGAATCCGCGCCTAAAGTTTTCTCTTTTTCCTTCAGTAGAATTGAACTAGGAAGTGCGCGAAACGTTGGAAAGACCCCCTAAACCCCTAGAACTTGTATAAATGGGACCCGACTACCCTAAAACCCTCACAAGTAACGCCATGACATGTAACATATGCAAATCGTATACGCTACCTCATTCGGGCCGAGGTGGGCCCGTTGCTCTCGGATTTTCCTTATAGTTCTGTTTGACTTACTTAAGGTTGAATCCAAAGGGGACCTTTGATCCCGATTTCGTACTAAATGATAAGTACTATAACTACTCTAACGAGAACACTTCTATGATGACGATGATAACGACGATGTTAGACAAGAGAATATGCCTATGATAAGTACGACCGGAACGATGCTACGGCTAAGATTTCTAGGCTAAGGATTCAATGTGAGCATGAAAGTAATAAGCTAGTTCTTGAACCTTATTTCTACTTCCTAGCTATGACACTATTTCCTAAGGATTCCCAAGCCTATGAGTTGACGTCTATGGTGCCATGATTCCATTCTATGTTTACTTTTGATACTATTCTCCGTTGGTAGTCTCGCATTAAAATACTTGTTCCTTCAAGGAGAGACAAAGCGACCACGATTGTTCCATAATATAATCGGAGGTCACCGACCTTACGTCACTCCGATGGCTACATAATTCTTCTTTGGGCTCTCCTGCGTGCCTATGTGACATATGTATATAAGATATGTAAATGCATATGAGACATGTAAATGTATGTAAGATATGTATATATATTTATAAAATATGTACATGATACACGTATATGTATATAATGAAAGAGCCAGAGCGCTATAGACGCTGATATACGTACATGATATATGCATATGTATACGGGGAAGATGGAGATAAGGGCAGAGCATTATATACGCATATCCACCTGATCAGTTGGCATTACATTACATGACATCGTCCCGGACGCGGGATGCCCGGACGCGGGATGTGTATATTTATGGTTAAATGGATCGGCTGCCGACGCCTCGGCAATATGACAAGTTCTATTTATATATATATATACATATATACGAACAAGAAAAGATTTCCAAAGGGAAGCTAAGAATACATGGTATCCGCCAAAGGGCATTTATATGTACAGGTTAACTTTCCACCTCATGACATGCGCTATTTCTCTTTTATGTTATTATCCTTGTTCTACATCTTCTGTATGTTATTATTAGTGCCTTGCATACTCAGTACATTACTCGTACTGACCCCTCTTCTTCGGGGGGCTGCGTTGCATGTCGCGCAGGTACTCCCAGATGATTAGAAGACCTTACTGAAGATGTTCCAGCGGAGATGGCGAACTCCATTTGTCCCGGAGAATTGCCAAGTCCAAGTATATGCTATGATGTTTTGTTCTATGTTAGAGACTTTGCAGACAAAGCAATGGGTATTGGGTTGTCATTCTGTAAGCGGCTCCAGCAGCCGATATGTTATCATGTTTCATGTCACGAGTCTTACATGATGTCAGAGTTTACTTATGAAAAGAAAAAAAAATTGGAGAGCTTACTATGTATTTCTTTCTTAATTGATTCAAGAGTTTCTACACTTAACAAGAGTCAGCGGGTTCGCTCGGCTCCAGATAGGGGGTCGGGTGCCCATCACACCCTAGTAAAGTCGGGGTGTGACAGAGCCATTCTGGGCTGATTATATGGTCCCAAACATACGGACCGTATAATTTATACGGCCAGTATGTTTGGCCGTATAATCCCCAGTGATCCCGAAATTCGTTTCGTCGATTCGTTTGATCTCCAATCCTTGTGGAACCTTCTTAAAACTTGTTCAACACTTCAATACCAATCTAAGGGACGTTATCACACTTCTCCAAGACATCATTAAGTTCTCATTAACTCAATACTCGCATTTCCTTTCCAATACTTATCAAATACTTTGCCTTATCTTAGCCAACTTTCTTGTCTTACATCGGATGCCTTTGAAATCTCACTTAGGGTCATCCAATGCCATTTCTTACTCATGGAAACATCGTATACTTGCACCCCTAACTAGTTCATTCACTTGCGTACCAACGGAGGATTTTCCGAGGTGTAACAACTTTTCTGGGCCATTAGGACTTCTTCCCTATTAACTAAACCTTAAACAAATCCTGAGATACATCATAAATCTCTCTTCCAGCATTAAATACCTCATTAAGGATATTTTACTAGCTCACTATTCATGTCCTACAAAGCATTCCTTAAGAACTCATTTCTAAATTCATTGAAGTGACGTAAGGTCGGTTAACCTTCGATTTATATTATGGAGCTAACATCATTGGCATATCTCACCTTGAAGGAACAATAATCATAAGGTGAGACAACATCAATAACATCTTAAGAACATCAAGAATGTAAGTTTCTAGCATTTCTATGAGAAGAATCATTATGGACATCATTTGTAAAAGTTCGTAACAATAGGATCATAACTTAAGAAAAAAGGGATAGCCTTAACGTACCTTTTGGGTGTCCTTCACTACTCTATGCTTATCCTTCTGAGCTTGTAAATCTTTTACATAAATAACTTTAGCCACACCAACTTTCTTCAAGACCAAACTCACCACAACATCTAGTAGATACAAGAACAATCACTTTTCATGAATTAGTTTGGTGTAATCTTGTTGAATTCTTGATCTAAGGGGTTATAAGTGTTTAAGAGAAGTATATAGATGTGTCTATAACTCCCAAGAAGTGTAAAATGATGAAAAAATGGGAATAATAGGGTATTTATACCTCTTGAGAGTCGGTTCCACCGACTTTCCAAGTGGGGCCGCGGGGAGCCATTTGGCAGCTTGGAGGCTTATCCCATAACTCCCTACTCCGATGTCGTTTTGACGAACGGTTTGGTGCGTTGGAAACTAGACTTCTTGAACTTCAATTTAAGCATTTGTTTCACTTCAAAACTCCTGATATACTAGGAGATATACCCCACTAAAGTTGACCCAAAATTTCTGTCCAAAATTCTGCCAACGTTTTCCAAATTTTCGATAAACTTATTTTCTTCAATTTGCTTGATCCCGGAATCTTCCAAAACTCTCTATACATGATATTTATCATTAATTATACTTAATAATTGTCATGTCCTTTGGTTCCAAGGTCGCCCTTCCCAGTTATGACTTACAAGATCCTAATTCATCCTTTACTTCATTGCTACGTACTTCCTGACACGACCCAACCCCGTAGGCCGTGACTAGTGCCCGATCTGGGCACCCAAACCCATCTATCAAATGCATTCAAAAATATAGCAGAAGCCGACAAGGCTATATTCCAAATCTAGATAATTTCTAGAAAAATTTCGGCAGAGTTTCCTTTGTTTTTCGGACTATCCAGAATAACCCTGTACACAGCAAACACCAACAAAGGCCACACAGGGCTAACAAAGAAACGTATAAACATATGCGGACCGGCCGCCTCGGCGTATGGGATCGCCCAAACAACATATACACATATCCATACAGAAAGACCCTAACCCACAAACATGTCCACAGACCTCTAAACAGACCGGCAGAATCATATGACGGGACAGGGCCCCCGCCGTACCCAAATAGTCAGATATACAGAAATATATATACATAGCAAAAGATGTATGTACCAAAAGTGGACTCCGGATCAAAGGGAGTACTCCGAAATAGCAGAAAGTGGAGCCTACAGTGGTGGATCACCTGTGTCTGTACCTGCGGGCATGAAACGCAGCCCCCCGAAGAAAAGGGGGGCCATATCACAGCATAACTCCAAACGGAACCCGGCCCTATGGCGAGGTCTCGGGAACCGTAACACAGCATACGGCCGAATTTATCATAGTGCGCACGAATCATAACCGGCCCGGGAACCAGTGATCGAAGTCATACTAAGGCACGAGCGGAGTCGTGAGCCAACAATGCAATTGTATATCAAAATAGCCTTTCAAAACTTGAAAACTTCATAAGTCATTTCATTAAACAAAGTAGTCGAATAATTAGTTAGTACGGAAGTTTATTTCACAAAAATGTTTCCAAAGTGGTATGTATTCTTGAAACATAACTTAGTATATCATAGTGATCAAACATTATTTCATAGAGGACAATTTCAAAATCGAAAATTCTTTATCGAAGCTTATCCAAAGAGAGAGCCTAATAGAACGAATAAGGCATCTCGGGGTTGGCGGGCCCACCTCGGGTCAAGTCGAGGTGGCGAACATAATTTATGAACATTTCGGGTCTATAAGATCATACATAAAGATTTCAGAGTAACCCGATCTCATTTACATAGGTTTCGAACGTTTGATTGCTTTCTAGCCAAAATAGAGTCATTAGGCTTCAATCGAATTGAATGAATAGTACCCATTCTATAGATCGGATTTCGGGGAGCGGAAATGCTCCCGGGGTTCCGATATCAACCTAACATACTAAGACATGCCAAAAGAAGAAGTGGGAAGCTTTACATACTTTATAGACGTCTTATGCTCACCCCAAACTCAAATCCCGTTTCGTCCAGAATCTGCAAATGGTCAAAGTTACCAATTAGAGATTCTAAGGCTTAAGAATTCCCTTAACTTCATTTTTGCCTACCGAAATTTCGGCAGCACTTCCCCTATATATCTAACACCCCCGAGACTTAGCTCGGCTCAATAAACATCAACAACAACAATCCAAACATCACAAACAACATAAACCACAACTAAATCATTCTAACTCCAACATTCTTCCTTATCATATAAGTTGACAACTTTCATTCAAACTTCACAATATCGAACTAATGTCCACTTTATTGTATTCGTTCAGTCATTCAAGATTATTCAAACACATCCTAATTATGCTCCAAACAATATACGCAAATTCAAGAAGTTCGTCACTTTTCATATTTCATCCGAATCATCAACAATTACGACGAACATACTAACGCACATTGTTTCATTCCAAGTTCATTAACAACAACCACCATTCACATTTCAAGTCTTAATATCATAATCATACAAGGATATACACGAATATACCAAAGTCATATACGTTCCATAATAACCGCAACCATTTCCAATACCAATTCAATTCGTTAAACATTCATTTACGTCCTAAATGTCACAACGAGGCAACTAACAAACTAAACAAAATCAAATTCACTCCCCTTCCACACCAACATGGCTCACGGCCAAACACACCCTTCACACACACACACGGCCATGCTCAACCACAACACAATTCCAAAATCTTCATGCCACTCTAATCACTATAGCATATATATCCATTCCATAACATAAAAACATAGAAATCTTACCTTTTTCTTGAAATTCCGACTTGCAGCAAACGTCGCTCTCTCGCTAAACTAATTGTATCCCGTCGGAGAGCGTCTTGAACTCACTACAATACCAAGAAGAACAAGTTTTTTGGATTAAGATCAAAGCTTGGAAATTAATTTTTTTTCTTTCCTTGTTGCTCGGCCGAGAGCACCTTTTTGGAGGTTCTTCAATTTTTCTTTTTTTTTTTCTTGAACATTCCATGGATATACATGGTTAAATACATGATTAATTGGTCACATGCAAAGCACATGACCATTAATAATGGGGCTTGGGCCTTGGCAGGCCACCCCTAATACTTGGGCCTCAATTTTTGTTAAGTTTTCCTTGGCCCAATTCGATGAAGGCTCGTTTTGTAATTCCCGAAACTAATTTTCGAAATTCCAAACTTACCCTCAGCCTTCCCCAATGTATTTACACCAATAATTTCGCAACCAACATAGTCATGTAAACTAAAATCAAATTATTTCCTTATAACATACAAGTCTTAATTATTTTCACGATTTCCAATTATGCGAAAACACGGGATATAACATTCTCCCCCCTTAAGAACATTCGTCCCCGAATGTTAAATTAGTCTTATAATATCACGGGGGAGTCTCCCTTTATAGTTAGCACACACAATTCATTCGTCAATCAATATAACAAATTTGAAAGTTTAAATTACCTGTGGCTACAGGAAGCAAGTGGGGGTATTTCTTCTTCATCTCGTCCTCCGCCTCCCAAGTCATCTCTTCCCGATTGTTGTTGCGCCACAGGACATTGACAGAAGGCACTTCCTTAGTGCGCAATCTCCTCACCTGTTGATCCAGAATAGTTACAGGCTGCTCGTCATAAGACAACTGCTCTGTTACCTGAATGTCATCCACTGGGAATATCCTAGAAGGGTCACCAATACATTTCCGCAGCATAGACATATGAAATAACGGGTGTACGGCCTCCAAGTCGGATGGTAAGTCTAGCTCATAGGCGACCTCGCCTATCTTCCGAACAATCTGATACGGCCCAATATACCGCGGGCTCAACTTACCCTTTCTACCGAATCTCATGACACCCTTCATGGGCGACACCTTCAGAAATACCCAGTCGCCAATCTGGAACTCTAACGGTCGACGTCGTCTGTCTGCATAAGCTTTCTGTCGACTCTGAGCAGCCAATAATCGCTCCCGAATAAGTTTTACTTTATCCACCGCTTCCTGGATCACATCTGGCCCAATTAACTTAGTCTCGCCCTTGTCGAACCAACCAATAGGAGATCTGCATTTTCTACCATAAAAGGGCTTCATACGGTGCCATCTGAATGCTGGAGTGATAACTGTTATTATAAGCAAATTCAATAAGCGGCAAGTGATTATCCCAGCTGCCTCTGAAATCAATAACGCAGGCCCGCAACATATCTTCCAGCGTCTGAATAGTGCGCTCGGCCTGCCCATCGGACTGAGGGTGAAAAGTTGTGCTGAGGCTCACCTGAGTCCCTAATCCCTCCTGAAATGACCTCCAGAAATTTGTCGTGAACTGGGCACCTCGGTCAGTAATAATAGATACAGGGACTCCGTGAAGTCTAACTATCTCTCTGATATACAGTCTAGCATAGTCCTCAGCCGAATAAGTAGTCCGGACTGGAAGAAAATGGGCTGATTTCGTCAATCTGTCAACAATAACCCAAATAGAATCATACCTGCGTGGAGTACGCGGTAACCCAACGACGAAATCCATATTAATCATCTCCCATTTCCAGGCTGGAATTTCCATCTCCTGTAATAACCCACCGGGCTTCGGGTGTTCAATTTTAACCTGCTGGCAATTCGGGCACTGACTAACGTACTCTGCAATATCTTTCTTCATACCGTCCCACCAATACAAACTTCTGAGATCATGATACATTTTAGTGGAACCAGGATGAACAGAATACCGTGCATTATGCGCCTCGCCCATAATCTGTCGTCGTAGGCCTGCAACATCTTGTACACAGAATCTGCCTTCATATAATAATACCCCTTCAGGCGAGATTTCAAACGGAGTCTTTTCTTTATTAAGGGCCACATCTCTGTACTGAATCAGAATAGGATCTTCGAACTGACGCTGCTTTACCTCTGCTATAATAGATGATTCAGCAACTGCACGAACAGAAATCCCAAAATCTCCAGAATCCGCCAAACGAACTCCAAGGCTGGCCAACTGATGAATTTCACGAACCAAGTCTTTCTTATCAGATGGTACATCGGCTAAACTTCCCATGGACTTGCGGCTAAGTGCATCCGCTACCACATTGGCTTTTCTAGGATGATATAGAATATCAACGTCATAATCTTTCAATAATTCAAGCCATCTTCTCTGCCGCAAATTCAATTCTTTCTGCTTAAAAATATACTGGAGACTTTTATGGTCCGTATAAATATCAACGTGGACCCCATATAAATAATGCCGCCAAATCTTCAAAGCATGAATCACCGCGGCTAACTCAAGATCATGAGTGGGATAATTCTTCTCGTGCAGTCTGAGCTGCCGGGAAACATAGGCTATGACTCGACCGTGCTGCATCAACACTCAACCTATCCCAATACCAGAGGCATCACAGAAGACAACATACCCGTCTGATCCTTCTGGAAGAGCTAACACTGGGGTTGTAATTAATTTTTCTTTCAACAGCTGGAAACTGCGCTCGCAGGCATCTGTCCACTGAAATTTCACTGCTTTCTGAGTAAGCTTCGTCAGTGGTGCCGCAATAGAAGAAAAATTTTCCACGAACCTGCGATAATATCCGGCTAACCCCAGAAAACTGCGCACCTCTGTCGGTGTAGTAGGCCTGGGCCAATTCTGTACAGCTTCAATTTTCTGCGTATCGACCTGAATATCGTCTGCTCCGACAATATGCCCCAAGAAAGCCACAAAAGTTAACCAGAATTCACATTTGGAAAATTTAGCATATAATTTTTGTTGACGGAGAATACCAAGTACCGTCCTCAAATGATCTGAATGCTCCTCGGCTGATCGCGAGTAAATCAGAATATCGTCAATGAACACAATAACAAACATATCCAAGAAAGGCTGAAATACCCGATTCATGAGATCCATAAATACCGCTGGAGCGTTAGTCAACCCGAAAGACATAACTCTGAATTCATAATGCCCGTACCGGGTCCTGAAAGCAGTCTTTGGAATATCAGATTCTCGCACTCGCACCTGATGATAACCTGAGCGCAGATCCACCTTTGAAAAATATTTAGAACCCTGCAACTGATCAAACAAGTCATCAATCCGGGGGAGGGGATATTTATTCTTAATAGTCACCTTATTTAATTACCGGTAATCGATACACATGCGCAATGACCCATCTTTCTTTCTTACAAATAATACCGGCGCTCCCCAGGGTGATGTACTGGGTCTGATAAAACCCTTATCCAACAAATCTTCCAGCTGCTCTTTCAATTCCTTCAATTCAGCCGGTGCCATTCTGTACGGAGCAATAGATATAGGCTGCATATCCGGCAACCGCTCTATGGTAAAATCTATCTCCCGCTCGGGCGGAAGACCCGGAAGCTCATCAGGAAATACATCTGGGAATTCATTAACGACCGGAATAGACTGAATAGTAGGTGTCTCAGCTGTAGTGTCATGCACACGAACCAAGTGATAGATATAGCCTTTCTGAATCATCTTCTTAGCCTTGAGGTACGAAATAAACTTACCCCTCGGCGATGCTGTAGACCCGAACCACTCTATAACTGGTTCCCCTGGAAACTGAAAACGGACTACCTTCTTCTGGCAGTCAACATTAGCATAACAGGAAGATAACCAGTCCACACCCATATTAACGTCGAATTCTAGCATATCTAATTCTATCAAATCAGCTTTAGTGCAACGATCATATATAGTCACAGAACAGTCCCTATAAACCTGCCTCGCTATAACAAAATCCCCAACCGGTGTGGCCACCTCAAATGGCTCTATAGGCTCAGACACTATCCCAATTTTACTAGCAACAAGCGGGGAAATATACGATAAAGTAGAACCAGGGTCAATCAATGCATATACAGATCTGGAGAAAACCAGTAATGTACCTGTGACGACATTCGGCGAAGCCTCCTGATCCTGGCGGCTGGCCAATGCGTATATGCGGTTCGAGGGACCGCTAGAACCTGAAACACCACCGCGGCCTCTACCGTGGCCCGCCGGTGTCGGCGCACCTCGCCCTGCAGGGCGTGCAATAGATGGAGTAGATGATGAACCGGCGGCTGACTCTGTCGGCTGGGCCACACTACCAGAACCGCTAGCCAACGGACAATCTCGCATAAAATGGCCCTGACCACCGCACGAAAAACAAGCTCCAGTAGCTCGATAGCACTCCCCAGGATGAGACTTCCCGCAATGAGAACAACGGGTCCTGGGTGGTCTGGCCTGGCTGGGGCCTCTAGATACCTGTGAACCTGCCGCCCTAGAGCTCTGACCATCTCCAGACGGTCCTGCACTATCAAATCTCCTGCCGCCTGACTGAGTACTCCGGCCGGATGGAGGAAGCTGTCTGCCTGTCTGCTGCTGCTGAGGCTGCCCGCCCCGAGAATCTCCAGAATATCCCGCGGACCTAGCCCTCTTGGGCGGCCTCCTGTCCCGATCTCTGCTAGAATAATCAGACCTGTGACGGTCCTCCATACCCAGCGCGTAAGCCTGAAGTCGGGCAATATCCATATCTGTCTGCAATGACACTGCCATACAGCCGTCAATCAAATAACGATCCAACCCCATAACATATCTGTGCATCCGATCGGACATATCTGCTACTACGGTAGGTGCATACCGGGCCAGGGAATCAAACTCCAGATTATACTCGCGAACGCTTCGACCCCTCTGCTGCAGATGTAAAAATCGATCAGCCCGCGCCCACCGCAACTCTGGGGGCAGAAAGTGGCGGGTAAAAGCAGTCACAAACTCGTCCCAAGTAGCTGGAGGAGCACCCTCACCCCTGGATAGCTCCCAGGACTCATACCAGTGAGCAGCAACATCCCGTAGTCTATGCAAAGCCAACTCAACAGACTCAGTCTCTGAAGCCCTGACCAAGTCTAGTGAGCGCCGCATCCCCCGAATAAAGTCATGGGGGTCCTCGTCGGGCTTAGACCCGAAAAAAATCTGGAGGGCCACACAATAAGAACTCTCGAACCCGCAGGCTGTCACGCCTGTCATCATCATCATCGTCCCTCCGCCCGCGTCTGCGAGCCTGCCCCGCTACCAATATGGTCAGCAACTGCACAGCCTCCCTCAGGGTCCTGTCCTCCGCCCCTGGCTGAGGAGCTGGAGTCTCAGGAGCGGGTACTCGGGCCCCTGGACCTGCTGATGGACCTGCTCCAGGCTCTGCCTGTGGTGGTGTAGCGGATCCCTCTGAATGGGGCACAACCTCGGGCAAATCATAAACACGAGCCCGGGTAACTCGCTGTCCCTGACTAGTCCCTGCTATCCCTGCCTTGCCCTTCTGGGCTGCCGTTGCCTTCTTCGGAGCCATCACTGCAAACACAATAACGAATCAGATCAAAATCATCCTAATAGCACAGCTCTAACGCACGATCTAAGATTCCAAAGAAAAGTAACACCGTAAATGCCCTGTAGCCTCCTATTTATAGATGTGGTGCACGACACACCGATAAACAAGACTCTACGAGACACGGCCTGTGGACATTCCGAGGACAAACTGCTCTGATACCACTTTTGTCACTACCCAACCCCGTAGGCGGTGACTAGTGCCCGATCTGGGCACCCAAACCCATCTATCAAATGCATTCAAAAATATAGCAGAAGCCGACAAGGCTATATTCCAAATCTAGATAATTTCTAGAAAATTTCGGCAGAGTTTCCTTTGTTTTTCGGACTATCCAGAATAACCCTGTACACAGCAAACAGCAACAAAAGCCACACAGGGCTAACAAAGAAACGTATAAACATATGCGGACCGGCCGCCTCGGCGTATGGGATCGCCCAAACAACATATACACATATCCATACAGAAAGACCCTAACCCACAAACATGTCCACAGACCTCTAAACAGACCGGCAGAATCATATGACGGGACAGGGCCCCCGCCGTACCCAAATAGTCAGATATACAGAAATATATATACATAGCAAAAGATGTATGTACCAAAAGTGGACTCCGGATCAAAGGGAGTACTCCGAAATAGCAGAAAGTGGAGCCTACAGTGGTGGATCACCTGTGTCTGTACCTGCGGGCATGAAACACAGCCCCCCGAAGAAAAGGGGGGTCAGTACGAAATATGTACTGAGTATGTAAAGCATGGAGTACAGAAATATAGACCACAACTGAAAGCAAACAGGATACAAAGGAGAGAAATGCCGAACAGTATATCCAAATGTGTATCAAAATCATATATACATAATGCAAACAAAATCATGCAAAGCTCAGGAACGGTGCCACACACAGCATAACACCAGAAGGTTCAAATCTCCGTACATCCCCGAGCACACACATATCAGCACATCATACCACCAGCCATATCACAGCATAACTCCAAACGGAACCCGGCCCTATGGTGAGGTCTCGGGAACCATAACACAGCATACGACCGAATTTATCATAGTGCGCACGAATCATAACCGGCCCGGGAACCGGTGATCGAAGTCATACTAAGGCACGAGCGGAGTCGTGAGCCAACAATGCAATTGTATATCAAAATAGCCTTTCAAAACTTGAAAACTTCATAAGTCATTTCATTAAACAAAGTAGTCGAATAATTAGTTAGTACGGAAGTTTATTTCACAAAAATGTTTCCAAAGTGGTACGTATTCTTGAAACATAACTTAGTATATCATAGTGATCAAACATTATTTCATAGAGGACAATTTCAAAATCAAAAATTCTTTATCGAAGCTTATCCAAAGAGAGAGCCTAATAGAACGAATAAGGCATCTCAGGGTTGGCGGGCCCACCTCGGGTCAAGTCGAGGTGGCGAACATAATTTATGAACATTTCGGGTCAATAAGATCATACATAAAGATTTCAGAGTAACCTGATCTCATTTACATAGGTTTCGGACGTTTGATTGCTTTCTAGCCAAAATAGAGTCATTAGGCTTCAATCGAATTGAATGAATAGTAGTCATTCTATAGATCGGATTTCGGGGAGCGAAAATGCTCCCGGGGTTCCGATATCAACCTAACATACTAAGACATGCCAAAAGAAGAAGTGGGAAGCTTTACATACCTTATAGACGTCTTATGCTCACCCCAAACTCAAATCCCGTTTCGTCCAGAATCTGCAAATGGTCAAAGTTACCAATTAGAGATTCTAAGGCTTAAGAATTCCCTTAACTTCATTTTTGCCTACCGAAATTTCGGCAGCACTTCCCCTATATATCTAACACCCCCGAGACTTAGCTCGGCTCAATAAACATCAACAACAACAATCCAAACATCACAAACAACATAAACCACAACTAAATCATTCTAACTCCAACATTCTTCCTTATCATATAAGTTGACAACTTTCATTCAAACTTCACAATATCAAACTAATGTCCACTTTATTGTATTCATTCACTCATTCAAGATTATTCAAACACATCCCAATTATGCTCCAAACAATATACGCAAATTCAAGAAGTTCGTCACTTTTCATATTTCATCCGAATCGTCAACAATTACGACGAACATACTAACGCGCATTGTTTCATTCCAAGTTCATTAACAACAACCACCATTCACATTTCAAGTCTTAATATCATAATCATACAAGGATATACACGAATATACCAAAGTCATATACGTTCCATAATAACCGCAACCATTTCCAATACCAATTCAATTCGTTAAACATTCATTTACGTCCTAAATGTCACAACGAGGCAACTAACAAACTAAACAAAATCAAATTCACTCCCCTTCCACACCAACATGGCTCACGGCCAAACACACCCTTCACACAGCCATGCTCAACCACAACACAATTCCAAAATCTTCATGCCACTCTAATCACTATAGCATATATATCCATTCCATAACATAAAAACATAGAAATCTTACCTTTTTCTTGAAATTCCGACTTGCCGCAAACGTCGCTCTCTCGCTAAACTAATTGTATCCCGTCGGAGAGCGTCTTGAACTCACTACAATACCAAGAAGAACAAGTTTTTTGGATTAAGATCAAAGCTTGGAAATTAATTTTTTTTCTTTCCTTGTTGCTCGGCCGAGAGCTCCTTTTTGGAGGTTCTTCAATTTTTCTTTTTTTTTTCTTGAACATTCCATGGATATACATGGTTAAATACATGATTAATTGGTCACATGCAAAGCACATGACCATTAATAATGGGGCTTGGGCCTTGGCAGGCCACCCCTAATACTTGGGCCTCAATTTTTGTTAAGTTTTCCTTGGCCCAATTCGATGAAGGCTCGTTTTGTAATTCCCGAAACTAATTTCCGAAATTCCAAACTTACCCTCAGCCTTCCCCAATGTATTTACACCAATAATTTCGCAACCAACATAGTCATGTAAACTAAAATCAAATTATTTCCTTATAACATACAAGTCTTAATTATTTTCACGATTTCCAATTATGCGAAAACACGGGATATAACACTTCCCATGGCTTGTACCTTTCAAAACTTCAAAGGACATCTCCAATACTCCATTAATATTGTGAAATATGTGGCGTTCTCGTGCTCTAAAAGTGTGAGGTGTAAAAACAAGTCACCTTACGGTAATAAGAACCACAATATATATTTGTAATCTCAAGTCATAGCCTAGGAGAAAGTCTCTAATCCTCAAGTCCATCAATTTCCAAGTATGTATTAATCAGTACAAATAGTATACCAAGTATGTATGACAGAAATGTAACATAACAAACATATATTGCAAATAAGAAGGATAAGAATCAACTTGTCACATCTGGCTTGCTAATGAGGATCTAGTACGCATGTCTCTTTATACTCTCATATCTTTAAATCCATCTATGTATAATACTGTGATCTTAACATACCTATCCTCCTGGTACTATCTGCCCAACTGATTAGTGGTAAATGCCCGACCGGCCGTAGCACGATGGTAACTGCTCGTCCGATTACGGCCCGACAGTAAAGCGCAACTGCCCGACTGATTAGTGGTAACTGCCAAACCGGGCGTAGCTCAGTGCTAATAACTACCCAACTAGTCGTAGCATGGTGGTAAAGACATATATGCCCAACCAGCCGTAGCATGGTGGTAACAGCCCAACCAGCTGTAGCATCATGGTAAATACATATCTGCCCAACGGGCTGAAGCACGGTGGTAATAATCAACATCATAACCTGACCTCTATGGGTAATCTTTATGCACTTCTCATGGTTATCACTTATTCGTTAATGCCTACATTATCACATAAAACTTATAAGTACTTTTCTAGGCCATTAGGACTTCTTTCCGATTAACTATACCTCAAACAAATCCTGAGATAACATCATAAATCTCTCTTCCAACATTAAATACCTCATTAAGGATCTTCTACTAGCTCACTATTCATATCCTACAAAGCATTCCTTACGAACACATTTCTAAATTCATCGGAGTGACGTAAGGTCGGTAAACCTCCGATTTATATTATGGAGCTAACATCATTGGCATATATCACCTTGAAGAAACAATAAGCATAAGGTGAGACCAAAATCAATAACATCTTAAGAACATTAAGAATGTAAGCTTCAAGCATTTCTATGAGAGGAATCATTATGGACATCATTTGTAAAAGTTCGTAACAATAGGATCATGCTTTAAGAAAGAAAGGGATAGCCTTAACATACCTTTTGGGTCTCCTTCACTACTCAATGATTATCTTTCCGAGCTTGTAAATATTCTAACTGAAGAACTTTTGCCACACCGACTTTCTTCAAGACCAAACTCACCACAACATCAAGTAGATATAAGAACAGTCACTTTTTGTGAACTAGTTTGGTGTAGTCTTGTTGAATTCTTGATCTAAGGGGTTATAAGTGTCTAAGAGTAGTGTATGTATGTGTCTAGAACTCCCAAGAAGTGTAAAATGATGAATAAAGGGGATTAATAGTGTCACGACCCAACCGGAGGGCCGCGACAGGCACCCAGTGCTATCCCACCTGGGAACCCCTCATCATACATTACCCTTTTCATCTAGGTGAGCCACATATTAATTCATACATTTCTATTCATCAATCGTACAAATCCCATTGGGCAACAATACCTTTATATCAACATTAGCAACTAAGCCCATACCAATTTACATACGCCGACAAGGCTTAACAAAATGATATCCAAAATATAGGATGACAAGGCCAAACACATCTAACCATATACACATGTCTATGAGCCTCTAAGAAGAGTATGTCATATCATATAGGCGGGACAGGACCCCGCTATGCCCATAATTATGTACACAAAAGAATCAATACCAAAAGCTATAACTCCGAATGAAATGGAGCTCCGCTATGTAGTCCCTGAGAATGTAGCTATGGATCAAGTTTGTCTCACTGGGTACCTGCGGGCATGATGCAGCGTCCACAAATGAAAGGACGTCTGTACGAAGAATGTGTTGAGTATGTAAAGCATGATCAATATCAACATAGAAGCATAATACACAACATAGGAGATGGCATAAGATGGGAGATAATCGTATCATCGTCATGAGCACTTACTTGCTTCTCATGGGGACTTTCCATTTCTAACGCGTATTCATGTACATACATCCATATTTGTATCCGTACTCATATCTGTACTCATTACATTCGTAACCATAGTCGTATTCTTATTCATATTCATATTCATATCTATCATATATGTATCCATAGCTATGGATCAAGTTTGTCTCCCTGGGTACCTGCGGGCATGATGCAGCGTCCACAAACAAAAGGACGTTTGTACGAAGAATGTGTTGAGTATGTAAAGCATGATCAATATCAACATAGAAGCATAATACACAACATAGGAGATGGCATAAGATGGGAGATAATCTTATCATCGTCATGCGCACTTACTTGCTTCTCATGGGGACTTTCCATTTCTAACGCGTATTCGTGTACATACATCCATATCCGTATTCGTACTCATATTTTTACTCATTACATTCGTAACCATAGTCGTATTCATATACATATTCTTATTTATATTCGTATTCATACTCATATCTATATCATATACGTATCCATAGCATATACATCACAGTTACATAGCATGCCCGACCATGAAGGTTCGGTGTTTCACGTACCCGACCATGACTAGGCTCGGTTATCATACATACTTGGTCAACCAAGGCTCAAGGTTACACATACCTGGCCCTACCAAGGCTTCAGGGTTATCCGTACCCAACTGCAGAGGTGCGCACACGTTACATAAACATACATACATATTCTACCCGGCCTTATAAGCTCGAGGTTCCATAATACTCATACATAGATACATATTGTTATGTCCCGTGTTTTCGCATAATTGGAAATCTTGAAAATAATTGAGACTTGTATGTTATAAGGCCATATCTTTTATTTTAGTTAATATGTCTATGTTGTTTACGAAAATATTGGTGTGGAAATATGGAGGAAGTCTAAGGACAAAAATTGGAATTCCGGAAATTGGTTTCGGGAATTACAAAACGAGATTTCAACGAATTGGGCCAAGAAAAATTTGAAGGAAAATTGAAGCCCAAGAGCATGGGGTGGCCGGCCATGAGGCCTTGGCCCAAGACCCAGTTAATGGTCATGTGCTTTCCATGTGCCTACTAATCAATTATGTATATAGGTATGCTTATCCTTAGAGAAATCTAGAAACAAAATTAAAAACTCATCCTTGAGTGCTTGAACCCCATTCGGCCGAACCCCTTGTTCCAAAAAAAAAAAACAAATTCTCTAGCCTTGGATTGTTGTCTAAAAATCTTGTTCTTCTCATATTTGTAGCAAGTACAAGACGCTCTCCGACGTGATACAATTTGTTTGGCGAAAGAATCACGTTTGCGGCAAGTCGGAATTTCAAGATAAGGTAAGGATTTTGTCACTTTTGTGTTATGGAATTCGTAAGAATATTATAAGGATTGAGAATAGATGAGAATTCCGTAGTTTTGGTGTGTGTGTGAAACCGTGGGTGTGTGTGTGTGTGGTGAAGTGGTCGTGAGCCATGTCATGGTGAAGGCAAGGTGAATTTTGATTTTGTTTTGTTTGTTAGTTGCGTCGTTGTGGCATTTATGACGTAAATGAATGTTTAACGAGTTGAATTGGCATTGAAAATGGCTGCGGGTCCTTATGGGAAATTATATGATTTTTGTATATTCGTATATAATTGTGAAAGTAAGACTTTAAATGTGAATTATGGTTGTTGTTAATGAATTTGGAATGAAACAATGCAAGTTAGTATGTTCGTCGTAGTTGTGGACGTTTTGAATAGAATATGGAAAGTAGCGGATTGCTTAAATTCATGTATATCGTTTGGAATATTATTGGAATGTGTTGGAATAACTTTGAATGAGTAAATGAATATGATAATGTGGAGGTGGTGAAGTTTGGATGAAAGTTATTGATTTATGTAAAAAGAAAGAATATTGACGTTAGAGTGATTTTGTTATGACTTGTGATGATTGTGATACTGTGGGTTGTTGTATATGGAGCCGAGCTAAGTCTCGGGGTGATATATATATATGGGGGAAATGCTGCCGAAATTTTGGTAGACAAAAATGAGGTTAAGTGAATTCTTAAGCCTTGAAATCCCTAATTGGTAACTTTGACCAATTGCAGATCCTGAGCGAAACGGGACTTGAGTTTCGGGCGAGCGTAAGACGCATATAAGGTATGTAAGGCTACCCATTCCTTCTTTTGGCATGTCTTAGGTATACTAGGTCGATATTGGAGCCCCGAGGGCAATTCTGTTCCTAGAAATCCGAATTGGAAATTTAGTATTATTCATTCAATTGAATTGAATTATAAAACTCATATTATATTGAAAAGTGATCTAATGTCCGAAACTTTTGTAAATGTAATCAAGTTGCCTCGAGACTTCCATGTATGATTCCATAGACCCCAAATGTCTGTGATTCATGTCCACCACCTCGACTTGACCCGCGGTGGGCCCGCTAGCATCGAGACTTCTTTGTTTGCTCTATTATGCCCATTCTTGTCTAATGTCGGCAAAACACTTTTGGTTATGAATTTGGCTATCATAAAATAATGTTTGACTGCCACGATATTCTAAACTATATTTTGAACCATAAATACTATGTTGGAAATACTTTTGTGAAACGAACCCCGTATTGACTAGTTATTCGAACTATTTGATTAATGAGTTAGCATATGATATTATCAAGTTTAAAAAGGTGTTTTGACTTATAAGTTGCATTGTTTGCTCACGACTCCGCTCGTGCCCTTATTATGACTTCGTTCACCGGTTCCCGGGCCGGTTATGATTCGTGCGCGCTATGATAAATTCGGTTGTATGCTGTGTTACGGTTCCTGATACCTCGCCATAGGGCCGGGTTTCGTTTGGAGTTATGCTGTGATATGGCTGGTGATATGCTATGCTGATATGTGTGCTCGGGGATGTACGGAGATTTGAACCTTCCGGTGTTATGCTGTGTGTGGCACCAGCGTCGGAGTGGTGACCACGTTCCTGAGCTTTGCATGATTTTGTTTGCATTACGTATATATGGTTTTGATATAGATTTTGATATACTGTTCGGTATTTCCCCTTTGTATCCTGTTTGTTTTCAGTTATGACTCATATTTCTGTACTCTATGCTTTACATACTCAGTACATCTTTCGTACTGACCCCCTTTCTTCGGGGGCTGCGTTTCATGCCCGCAGGTACAGACACAGGTGAACCATCACTGTAGGCTCCACTTTCTGCTATTTCGGAGTACTCCCTTTTGATCCGGAGTCCACTTTTGGTACATACATCTTTTGTTATGTATATATTTCTGTATATCTGACTATTTGGGTACGGCGGGGCCCTGTCCCGTCATATGATTCTGTCGGTCTGTTTAGAGGTCTGTGGACATGTTTGTGGGTTGGGTCTTTCTATACGAATGTGTGTATATGATGTGTTTAGGCGATCCCTGTCACGACCCAACCCCGTAGGCCGTGACTAGTGCCCGATCTGGGCACTGAAACGCATTCTAGTATATGGCAGAAGCCAACAAGGCTTTATTCTAAATTTAGATAATTTCCAGAAAATTTTCGGCAGAGTTTCCTTTGTTTTACGGACTATCCCAAATACCCTGCACGCAGAAAATACCAACAAAGGCCTCACAGGGCCAACAAAGCAACATCTAAATATATGCGGACCGGCCGCCGCGACGAAGGGGATCGCCCAAACACAACACATACACATATCTGTACAGAAAGATCCCAACCCACAAACATGTCTACAGACCTCTAAATGGACCAACATAATCATATGGCGGGACAGGGCCCCGCCGTACCCATGAACGAGAATATACACATATAGAAGTGACAGACTGTACCAAAAGATGGCTCTGAATAAAAGAGCGCTCCAAATGGCGGAAAAGATATCCTAGACAGACGGATCGGCAAACCTGTCGTCAGTACCTGCGCGGCATGAAAACGCAGCCCCCGAGGAAAGGGGGTCAGTACGAAATATGTACTGAATATGTAAAGCCTGAGTTGCAGAAACAAAATCATAACTGGTATATAATGTACAGAAAGTAAACAGAAAATACAAGGTATCAAATATATATTTTCAAAACATGCGGAGTGTGTACAGAAACATATGTCATATCAAATCCGGCCCCTGCCAAGGGACTCGGCAGACAGAACGTGGTCACCCTCCCGACGCTGGTGCCACAACACAGAAAAATCAGAATAGGGGCATAACCCCATAACACAATATGTCATATCAGATGGCCATAGTAAATCATATCAGAACAAACGTACATGGCACAACATACTCCACAAACCCATGTACGCGTATACCTGCCCCCTCACATCGAGGCACGGCGAACAATGCAGGGGATTACGCTTGACAACATATCCTGGCCCGGGCTCAGTGTGGGAATGATTGGGGCATCCACGAATAGAGTAGTGAGAAACTAAATGCAGTTAAAATATCATAAATATTTTCAGAGACTCGATGAGGCATATTAATGACAAACACATCCAATGAAGTCGGACGGGATCATAATAAAAGCATTTCGGACATCATAATAAATTACAGAAGCATAACCTTCCTGAAGTCGTTCCGAGTGTCAAAATAATTTATCAGACTTAATAGAATATTTAAAACCATATTTGTTAGGTAATAAAAAGGGTAGTCGAAACGTTTCTTTCAAAAATCGTTCGAAAAGGAGACTTTAGTACATTAAGGGCAAAACCGGGAATAGCGGGCCCACCTCGGAACAAGCAAGGCGGTGGGCTCAAATTACGCCCTTTAAGCTTATGGGTTCACCTATAAAGGTTCTACGGACATTCTATAGCTTTTCAAGGAGTTTAGAGAAAGTTTGCATAATTTCAGGAAAGCATATCAAAATGGTTCAATTCTACTGAAGGAAAAACTGAGATTTTCTCTTGCGGATTCCGATGGCCAAGAAGGTCTTTTGAGGCCCGAATCCGATCCTAAAACACTTAGACATGCCAAAAGAAGGATCGGGGTAGCTTTACATACCTTTTGAGCTTTTTAAGCCTATCCAAGCTCACTCTCCGTTTCGTCGAAAATCTGCAAATGGTCACATTTACCAATTGTAGGTTATAGATGCTACAAGTTCAATTCAACTCTTATTTGTCTACCGAAATTTCGGCAGCACTTCCCCTATACATATAGCACCCCCGAGAATTCAACTCGGCCAAATCAATCAACAACAACCCAAACAACAACCCAAACAACAACATCAACATCAACAAAGAACATTAAAAACACAATTATCCTTCAACTAGTCATTTTTCTCACAAGTTGACATAACCTTCATTCTAACCCAAACTTTCAAACTAACATCATTGATTTCACATCCATTATCACTCAAGATCATCACAATATAGATTTAGAGACATTTCATATCATTTTCCTTAAGTTATACACTCGATATACATAATATACAACTTTCCGCCATAGTCATAATTTATCCAAAACTCCTAATCTTTGTCATACGTATTCATAACATGTTTCCTTCTTCCAAGTTCATCAATACTTGTCATAATTAGCAACCTAATAACTTCATTTTCATAATGTCATAAATTCGTACTAAAACGACATAAGCTTCCATATTTCATTTCGATACAAACTTTTATCATTCTAACTTCATTTACATTACAAGAATCTCAATAACACAACTAACATACTAAACAAACTTAATCCATTCCATTCCAACTTCAACATAGTACACGGCCATATGCCCTTCTATCAACATCAACTAAATTCATGCAACTTTCAATTCCTATATGCATTTCACACAACCACAACTAAGATATAACATGAATTCTATACATTGTGGCTATACAACATATACATACTCACGG
Source organism: Lycium barbarum (assembly GCF_019175385.1). Lineage (NCBI taxonomy): Eukaryota > Viridiplantae > Streptophyta > Magnoliopsida > Solanales > Solanaceae > Lycium > Lycium barbarum. The sequence continues at coordinate 65,492,178 of NC_083343.1, read as the reverse complement.
CCATATAGCTATAACACACACCCACTTTGCAAACTTCCATTTCTTCACACAATCAACTCATTTCTACATACTACAACACAAACAAGACTTCATAACACAATAATAAGGGATAAATTCTTACCTTTTTACTCAATCTTCTTCACTTGAATATAAGGTCAACTTGAAGGAACAAGACCTCTTTCTTCCAAACCAACTACACCAAGTTGAGAAGGGACCTAGAATTAGTAGGATTCCAACAAGAAAATAATTTTGGAGGCAAGATTTGGAGGGGGTAATTTTTCTATGCCAAACCCGAAATGGTCTCTAGTGTTACTCTTGTTCTTGTTTTTCTTTCCTTGTCTTATTTTTCTCTTGAACCTTCTTAAGAGTTAAAGACTAATATTCACTAATTAGCACATGGGAAATATCTTAAAGGCATGGGTTTGGGCCATATCAAGAAATGGGCCTCATTGTGCTTCTTATTTTTGCAAGCCCAAATGGCTACAAATTTTATTTTTGCAATTCCCGAAACCAATTTCCGAAATTCCACGTTTTGCCCTTAGCCTTATCCCACACTTCCACGATAATATTCTTTCATACATAACTCTTATGTTCAACAAACTATCAAATTTAACCTTATATCTCAAGAATCCAATATTTATCAAATTTTTCCAAACGTGTGAAAACACGGGATATAACATCCTCCCCCCCTTTAGAACATTCGTCCTCGAATGTAAAATTAATCTTATAGGGTTGGAAAATAACTTGGGGGAGTTTCTAATTATAGACAACACATATGACATACGATTGGTATTAAAATGAAATTAAGTAGGGATTCAAGGTTACCTGTGGGCATAGGGAACAGATGAGGGTATTTCTTCTTCATTTCCTCTTCGGCCTCCCATGTCATTTCCTCCCTATTCTCGTTCCGCCACAGTACCTTAACAGAGGCTACATCCTTATTACGAAGCCTCCGTACCTGACGATCCAAAATAGATACAGGCTGCTCCTCGTACGATAGTTGCTCCGTCACTTGAATATCATCTGCAGGGAATATTCTGGAAGGGTCACCGATGCACTTACGAAGCATAGAGACGTGAAATACCGGATGTACCGCTTCCAAGTCAGATGGCAAATCTAACTCATAGGCGACATTTCCAATTTTCCGCATGATCAGATAAGGCCCAATATAACGCGGACTAAGCTTACCCTTTCTGCCGAACCGCATTACGCCTTTCATAGGCGATACCTTCAGAAATACCCAATCACCAACCTGGAATTCCAAAGGACGACGCCGTTTGTCAGCGTATGATTTTTGTCAACTCTGGGCTGCCAATAGTCGTTCCCGAATAAGTTTCACCTTATCAACGGCCTGCTGGATCATATCTGGGCCGATCAATTCTGTCTCGCCAATATCAAACCAGCCGATAGGTGACCTGCATTTCCTACCATATAAAGCCTCGTACGGAGCCATCTGGATGCTGGAATGGTAGCTGTTATTATAAGAAAATTCAATCAATGGCAAGTGATCCTCCCAGCTACCTCTGAAATCAATAACGCAGGCCCGCAACATATCTTCAAGCGTCTGGATAGTGCGCTCGGCTTGTCCGTCACTCTGAGGATGGAAAGCTGTGCTCAGGCTCAGCTGAGTCCCTAATCCTTCCTGAAATGATCTCCAGAAGTTCGCTGTGAACTGAGCACCTCTGTCAGTGATAATAGATATAGGAACTCCATGAAGCTTCACTATTTCTTTAATATAAAGCCTGGCATAATCTTCGGCGGAATAAGTAGTTCTGACGGGGAGAAAATGGGCTGATTTTGTCAGCCTATCAACAATAACCCAGATGGAATCATACTTTCGTGGAGTGCGAGGCAACCCTGTAATGAAGTCCATATTAATGATCTCCCACTTCCATGTCGGAATTTCCATTTCCTGCAACAGTCCACCCGGTTTCTGATGTTCAATTTTGACCTGTTGACAATTGGGACACTGGGCGACGAACTCTGCGATATCCCGTTTCATGCCATCCCACCAGTATAAGCATCGGAGATCATGGTACATCTTTGTAGACCCAGGATGGACCGAATAGCGAGCATAATGTGCCTCGCTCATAACCTGCTGCCGAAGACCTGCAATATCAGGTACACACAACCTGCCCCTGAATAATAAAGTCCCGTCCGGAGTGAACTCGAACGGAGTCTTCCCCTTATCATAGGCCGTGTCTCTGTATCGTGCCAAAACAGGATCTTCATATTGATGCCGCTTGATATCTTCCTTAATAGATGACTTAGAAACCCCTCGGACAGAAATCCGTGTACCTCCAGAATCGGCCAGACGAACCCCAAGATTAGCCAACTGATGAATGTCACGTACTATCTCTCTCCTGTCTGGCTGTAAATCTACCAGGCTGCCCATAGATTTCCGGCTAAGCGCATCTGCAACAACATTAGCCTTGCCCGGATGATACAGAATATCCACATCATAGTCTTTCAGGAGCTCCAGCCACCTCCGCTGCCGCAAATTAAGCTCTTTCTGTCTGAAAATATACTGGAGACTCTTATGATCTGTATAGATATCAACATGAACGCCATATAAATAATGTGTCCATATCTTCAGGGCATGGACCACCGCTGCAAGCTCCAGATCGTGAGTAGGATAATTCTTTTCATGCTTTTTCAATTGCCGAGAAGCATAAGCTATAACTCTGCCGTGCTGCATCAATACACAGCCCAATCCCACACAAGAAGCGTCACAATAAATAACATATCCATCGGGTCCCTCTGGAAGAGTCAGAACTGGGGCTGTAGTCAGCTTCTCTTTCAGCAACTGGAAGCTTCGTTCACAAGCATCAGTCCACTGGAACTTGGCTCCCTTCTGAGTTAGCCTTGTCAAAGGCGCTGAAATCGAAGCAAACTTTTCCACAAATCTTCTGTAATAGCCAGCTAACCCCAGGAAACTACGTACCACTGTGGGCGTCGTGGGTCTGGGCCAATTTTTCACGGCCTCAATCTTCTGTGTATCCACCCGGACACCATCAGCTGCAATAATATGCCCCAGAAATGCCACTGAAGCCAGCCAGAATTCACATTTAGAAAATTTTGCATATAATTCCTGATGCCGAAGTACCCCCAATACCGCTCTCAGATGATCTGCGTGCTCTGCCTCGGACCGAGAATAAACCAGGATATCATCGATAAATACAATTACGAACATGTCTAAGAATGGCCTGAATACCCGGTTCATTAAATCCATGAATACCGCAGGAGCATTAGTCAGCCCAAAAGACATAACTCTGAATTCATAATGCCCATATCTGGTCCGGAATGCTGTCTTAGGAATATCGGCCTCCCGTACCCGTACCTGATGATAGCCAGACCGAAGATCTATCTTCGAAAAATACTTGGCGCCCTGCAACTGATCAAACAAATCTTCAATTCTGGGGAGGGGGTATTTATTCTTTATGGTTACCTTATTCAGCTGTCGATAATCAATACACATACGCAACGACCCGTCTTTCTTACGCACAAATAATACCGGGGCTCCCCAAGGCGAAGTACTGGGTCTAATAAAGCCTTTTTCTAACAGATCCTTCAACTGCTCTTTCAGTTCTTTCAATTCTGCCGGTGCCATTCTGTACGGGGGAATAGATATCGGCTGAGTATCTGGAAGCAAATCAATAGTAAAATCTATCTCCCGCTCTGGAGGAAGGCCTGGAAGCTCTTCTGGGAACACATCTGGAAATTCATTAACCACGGGAACTGACTGAAGAGTCGGCGTTTCTGCTGTCAAATCTTGTACCCTAACCAGATGATAAAAATAACCCTTTCTGATCATTTTCTTTGCCTTAAGGTATGAAATAAACTTACCTTTCGGCGATGCTGTATTACCGGCCCATTCTATAACTGGCTCCCCAGGAAACTGGAAACGAACTACCTTATTTTGGCAGTCAACATTAGCATAACAGGAGGCTAGCCAGTCCATTCCCATAATAACATCGAACTCGACCATACCTAACTCCACCAGATCTGCCTTAGTGTCACGGCCACATACAATTACGGAACAGTTTTTATATACCTGTTTTGCTACAATAAAGTCCCCAATCGGTGTGGCTACCTCAAACGGCTCTATAGGTTCAGATATTATACCAATTTTACAAGCAACCAGAGGCGAAATATATGACAAAGTCGAACCTGGATCAATCAATGCATACACAGACCGAGAGAAAACCAATAATGTACCTGTAACGACATTAGGCGATGCCTCCTGATCCTGGCGGCTGGACAGAGCATAGATGCGGTTCGAAGGACCGCTAGTACTAGAAGCTCCACCACGGCCTCTGCCGCGACCCGCTGGTGCTGAAGTACCTGGCCCCGTAGGGCGCATAGCCACTGATGAAGATGAAGACCTGGCGGCTGATCCGGTAGGCTGCGCTGCACCACCCGAACTACCCTTATACGGGCAATCTCTCACAGAATGGCCCTGACGGCCACAAGAAAAACATGCACCGGTGGCTCTGTAGCACTCCCCAGGATGGTATCTGCCACAATAAGAACACTGAGGCCTAGGTGGCCTCGTCTGACCAGAACCCCCGTCTGTCCGCGAACCTGAAGCCCTGGAGCTCTGACCTGCTCCTGAATAACCTGGGCTATCAAATCTGCGACCTGTAGGCTGTGGAGGTGCGCTCTGAGCCGGCTGGGATAAATGTCTGCTAGGCTGCTGCGGCTGCTGAGGCTGCCTGCCCCGAGAATCTCCAGAATACCCAGATGATCTGGCCCTCTTGGGCTGTCTCCGATCCTGGCTCCTATCAGGCTGACGCTCCCTATGCCGGTCCTCCATGCCCTGGGCGTGGGCCTGAATCCGGGCAATATCCATGCCGGGCTGAGCAGCCAATACTAAACAGCTGTCGACAAAATAACGGTCCAGCCCCATAATATACCTGTGCATCCTGTCAGCCATAGTAGCTACCACAGCAGGTGCGTATCGGGCCAATGAGTCGAACTCCATACTGTACTCTCGAACACTGCGACCCCTCTGTCTCAGCAATAAGAATCTGTCAGCCTTGGCTCGCCGTAGCTCCGGAGGCAGAAAGTGGCTAAGAAAAGCCTCAGAAAAATCATCCCAAACTGCTGGGGGAGCGTCGTCGCCTCTGGATAACTCCCATGACTCGTACCAATTTGCCGCTATATCATACAACCGGTAAGAAGCCAATGTGACTGACTCTGTCGCGGAAGCATTAATAAACTGTAAGGTGCGCCGCATCTTCCTGATGAACTCCTCGGGATCCTCCTCGGGCTTTGTCCCGAAGAACTCTGGAGGGCCACAAGTCAAGAACTCACGGGCTCTCGAACTGTCACGCCTGTAAGCCCGGTCACCTCCCAGTCCGTGCCCCTGAACCTGTCCTGCCACAAGTCTAGTCAATAGCTGGACTGCCTCTCTCATAGTCTGATCCTCAGTCCCTGGCCGTGGAGCTGGAGGCTCAGGTACTGGAATATCGGGAGCTGGCGGTGGAGCCGCCCCTCGACCTGCAGCTGCTGCTGCTCCAATCTCCTCTACATGTGGCGGTGTGGAAGAGCCCTCTGCCGGGGGCAAAACATCAGGAGCAATATGAGCATGGGCCCTGGTAACCCTCTGGGCCCGACTAGTCTCTCCCGTAGCCGTTGCCTTGGCCTTTTGGGCCGCTGTCGCCTTTTTTGGAGGCATAACTGCAAATGTAACAATTTGTTAGGGAGGAATCATCCTGATAACACAGTTCTATCGCACGATCTAAGACAGAAAGAAGGGTAGTATCCTAAATGCCCTGTAGCCTCCCGTCGATAGGTGTGGTGCACAACACACCGATAAACAAGACTCTACTAGACACGGTCTGTAGACATTCCGAGGACGAACCGCTCTGATACCACTTTTGTCACGACCCAACCCCGTAGGCCGTGACTAGTGCCCGATCTGGGCACTGAAACGCATTCTAGTATATGGCAGAAGCCAACAAGGCTTTATTCTAAATTTAGATAATTTCCAGAAAAATTTCGGCAGAGTTTCCTTTGTTTTACGGACTATCCCAAATACCCTGCACGCAGAAAATACCAACAAAGGCCTCACAGGGCCAACAAAGCAACATCTAAATATATGCGGACCGGCCGTCGCGACGAAGGGGATCGCCCAAACACAACACATACACATATCTGTACAGAAAGATCCCAACCCACAAACATGTCTACAGACCTCTAAATGGACCAACATAATCATATGGCGGGACAGGGCCCCGCCGTACCCATGAACGAGAATATACACATATAGAAGTGACAGACTGTACCAAAAGATGGCTCTGAATAAAAGAGCGCTCCAAATGGCGGAAAAGATATCCTAGACAGACGGATCGGCAAACCTGTCGTCAGTACCTGCGCGGCATGAAAACGCAGCCCCCGAGGAAAGGGGGTCAGTACGAAATATGTACTGAATATGTAAAGCCTGAGTTGCAGAAACAAAATCATAACTGGTATATAATGTACAGAAAGTAAACAGAAAATACAAGGTATCAAATATATATTTTCAAAACATGCGGAGTGTGTACAGAAACATATGTCATATCAAATCCGGCCCCTGCCAAGGGACTCGGCAGACAGAACGTGGTCACCCTCCCGACGCTGGTGCCACAACACAGAAAAATCAGAATAGGGGCATAACCCCATAACACAATATGTCATATCAGATGGCCATAGTAAATCATATCAGAACAAACGTACATGGCACAACATACTCCACAAACCCATGTACGCGTATACCTGCCCCCTCACATCGAGGCACGGCGAACAATGCAGGGGATTACGCTTGACAACATATCCTGGCCCGGGCTCAGTGTGGGAATCATTGGGGCATCCACGAATAGAGTAGTGAGAAACTAAATGCAGTTAAAATATCATAAATATTTTCAGAGACTCGATGAGGCATATTAATGACAAACACATCCAATGAAGTCGGACGGGATCATAATAAAAGCATTTCGGACATCATAATAAATTACAGAAGCATAACCTTCCTGAAGTCGTTCCGAGTGTCAAAATAATTTATCAGACTTAATAGAATATTTAAAACCATATTCGTTAGGTAATAAAAAGGGTAGTCGAAACGTTTCTTTCAAAAATCGTTCGAAAAGGAGACTTTAGTACATTAAGGGCAAAACCGGGAATAGCGGGCCCACCTCGGAACAAGCAAGGCGGTGGGCTCAAATTACGCCCTTTAAGCTTATGGGGTCACCTATAAAGGTTCTACGGACATTCTATAGCTTTTCAAGGAGTTTAGAGAAAGTTTGCATAATTTCAGGAAAGCATATCAAAATGGTTCAATTCTACTGAAGGAAAAACTGAGATTTTCTCTTGCGGATTCCGATGGCCAAGAAGGTCTTTTGAGGCCCGAATCCGATCCTAAAACACTTAGACATGCCAAAAGAAGGATCGGGGTAGCTTTACATACCTTTTGAGCTTTTTAAGCCTATCCAAGCTCACTCTCCGTTTCGTCGAAAATCTGCAAATGGTCACATTTACCAATTGTAGGTTATAGATGCTACAAGTTCAATTCAACTCTTATTTGTCTACCGAAATTTCGGCAGCACTTCCCCTATACATATAGCACCCCCGAGAATTCAACTCGGCCAAATCAATCAACAACAACCCAAACAACAACCCAAACAACAACATCAACATCAACAAAGAACATTAAAAACACAATTATCCTTCAACTAGTCATTTTTCTCACAAGTTGACATAACCTTCATTCTAACCCAAACTTTCAAACTAACATCATTGATTTCACATCCATTATCACTCAAGATCATCACAATATAGATTTAGAGACATTTCATATCATTTTCCTTAAGTTATACACTCGATATACATAATATACAACTTTCCGCCATAGTCATAATTTATCCAAAACTCCTAATCTTTGTCATACGTATTCATAACATGTTTCCTTCTTCCAAGTTCATCAATACTTGTCATAATTAGCAACCTAATAACTTCATTTTCATAATGTCATAAATTCGTACTAAAACGACATAAGCTTCCATATTTCATTTCGATACAAACTTTTATCATTCTAACTTCATTTACATTACAAGAATCTCAATAACACAACTAACATACTAAACAAACTTAATCCATTCCATTCCAACTTCAACATAGTACACGGCCATATGCCCTTCTATCAACATCAACTAAATTCATGCAACTTTCAATTCCTATATGCATTTCACACAACCACAACTAAGATATAACATGAATTCTATACATTGTGGCTATACAACATATACATACTCATGGCCATATAGCTATAACACACACCCACTTTGCAAACTTCCATTTCTTCACACAATCAACTCATTTCTACGTACTACAACACAAACAAGACTTCATAACACAATAATAAGGGATAAATTCTTACCTTTTTACTCAATCTTCTTCACTTGAATATAAGGTCAACTTGAAGGAACAAGACCTCTTTCTTCCAAACCAACTACACCAAGTTGAGAAGGGACCTAGAATTAGTAGGATTCCAACAAGAAAATAATTTTGGAGGCAAGATTTGGAGGGGGTAATTTTTCTATGCCAAACCCGAAATGGTCTCTAGTGTTACTCTTGTTCTTGTTTTTCTTTCCTTGTCTTATTTTTCTCTTGAACCTTCTTAAGAGTTAAAGACTAATATTCACTAATTAGCACATGGGAAATATCTTAAAGGCATGGGTTTGGGCCATATCAAGAAATGGGCCTCATTGTGCTTCTTATTTTTGCAAGCCCAAATGGCTACAAATTTTATTTTTGCAATTCCCGAAACCAATTTCCGAAATTCCACGTTTTGCCCTTAGCCTTATCCCACACTTCCACGATAATATTCTTTCATACATAACTCTTATGTTCAACAAACTATCAAATTTAACCTTATATCTCAAGAATCCAATATTTATCGAATTTTTCCAAACGTGTGAAAACACGGGATATAACAATCCCATTCGCTGCGGCGGCCGGTCCACAAATGTTTACTTGTTGCCTTGTTGGCCGGTGTGGCCTTTGTTGGTATTTTCTGTGCGCAGGGTTATTTTGGATAGTCTGTAAAACAAAGGAAACTCTACCGAAATTTTTCTGGAAATTATCTAAATTTAGAATATAGCCTTGGCGGCTTCTGCTATATACTTGAATGCATTTGATAAATGGGTTTGGGTGCCCAGATCGGGCACTAGTCACGGCCTACGGGGTTGGGTCGTGACACATATACATAATAGCTCATAAGCATCTTTACTATTATCATCACTATGATCATCGTCATCGTTATCGTCATCGCTATTATCGTCGTTATCATTATCGTTACCACTATCATCGTCGTTCATTACATCTATCCGTATAGGATTACTCGTCATATGAGAAACTTAGTACAATCGTAATATATCGGGAATCATAAGCTTAGTAGCTTTTGAAGATAGAGTCTTTTGGAGGACATTACAGACTTATAGAAGATTTAGATGATTGGCCAAAGAACCATGCCTGATGAAAGAAGGGTTAGCCTTACATACCTTTCCGTTCAACTATTTTACCACTTGCAAGTTCTCCTCCAACGCTCACGTTTCTACCTTCATTAAAGTCATACTATCATTAAAAATCGATGGCTAGCATACATGACTAAGGCTAGAGAAAATTGGACAGCATCTCCTTTATTTATACGACATTCCTCCATATCGTAATTCAACTCGCAAACGTCAATAATACATTCACAATATCATAACAATAGCCTTTATTCATCCACATTATCTATATTTCTCAATTCACTTCCAATCACCCATATTCATGGTCATAACACGCGACTACGTTCATTAATATACATTGCCTATCCCATGTTCTTAACGTCATTTATAACGTATCCATATCATAACACATTAAGAATCATGACTCAATTCAAACTACTACTCACAAAATCATTACTCTCACATTCAAGACCCATTTTCTATATCCTTTTACAATCCAAGTGTTTCAACCTTCAAACACCTTAAACAACATGGAAATACCATAAAACGTACCTTAGATGGTGAGGGAATGAATCTTGAGTGGAAATACTTCACTTGAACCAAACCCTAGTTCTCCTCCAATGGATTTTCTTGTGGTCCTCTAACCCTTTGAAGCTTTCTAACACATAAACACTTAATTCTAGTCTTTGATCTTTGTGTTCTCTTGGACTTGAGTGGAATATTTTTAGAGAAGGGTTTTTGAGCTCTCAACACTTGTGGAATATGAAAAATGAAGTAAAAGAACCCAAGGCATCTATTTATACAAACAATGAAAATCAGCCCGTCGGGACTTCCACGGGCACTTATACGGTCCCTATAGTATTGTACGGTCCGTATAAGTGGTCGTGGGTCACGAACCAGCAAATCAACTCCCTGCTGGGAGTTAGACGAACACCTTATACGTACCGTATAAAGTTATACGGACCGTATAAGTGGTCGTATAACTCCATTTCTCTGAAATGGTTTTCGTGGTTTCGTTCGATCTCCAATCCTTATGGAACATTCTTAAAACTTGTATAATACTTTTTTAGCCATACAATAGGCTCTATATCAGCCCTTTAAAACATCACCACATAAACATTAGCTCAATCATAATGGAAATCTTTCCGAACACGACTTACGTTTCACTCTCTTCAACAAACTAAACTTACATATTCATAGAACTTAAAAATCTTATTAACCTCAAGCTATCTAATCCTTCGCTTAACCTTGTAGGGATTTCATAACCACCTTAAGGTCACATTAACCTATCCACAAAGCAACACATACGGAATTTCCGAGGTGTAACATTCTTCCCCCCTTAAGAACATTCGTCCTCGAATATTGCCAGAGTTTCCCCTATAATATGGCACTACCATCCTGTCACAACAGCCCATAATAACAATGCCTCATAGGGCCACCACATAATAGCAACAGAATTTGGCCACACACGACCTAAAAGCATAAAAGGAAAACATACATACCTTACTATCTTGATATCTCATCTTGGATTTCTTCTAAGGGCTGAAATAGATGCGGGTACTTGGATCGCATAATTTCTTCCACTTCCCATGTCATCTGTTCTCGTTTATTTCTTCTCCATAAAACCTTAACTGAGGCCACCTCTTTGTTTCTAAGCCTCCGTACTTGCCTATCTAGTATGGCAATGAGCACCTCTTCATAAGTCAACTTCTCTGTCACTTGAACATCATTTACTGGCACGATCCTAGTAGGATCTCCAACACATTTACGAAGCATCGAGACATGGAAAACTAGGTGAACTGACTCTAAATCAGGAGGTAGATCTAACTCATAGGCCACTTTGCCTACTTTGCGCACAATCTCATAAGGCCCAATGTACCGGGGACTAAGCTTTCCCTTTTTGCCAAATCTCATTGCACCCTTCATTGGTGACACTTTCAAGAATACCCAATATTTAACTTGAAACTCTAAGTCCCTTCCACGATTATCTAAGTCCCAATCTTTTGACGACTTTGGGCTGCTAATAACCGACCTTGTATAAGCTTGACTTTCTCTATGGCTTGTTGGACCAAGTCTGGCCCTATCAATTTACTCTCTCCTGCCTCGAACCACCCAATTGGGGATCTACACTTTCGCCCATATAGAGCCTCATATGGTGCCATTTGAATGCTAGAATGGTAACTATTGTTATAAGAAAATTCAACGAGTGGCAAGTGATCATCCCAATTACCTCCAAAATCTATCATACATGCCTGTAACATATCCTCAAGAGTCTGAATGGTATGTTCAGCTTGTCCATCCGTCTGCGGATGAAATGCCGTGCTAAGGCTCACTTGGGTCCCTAAACCCTCTTGGAAGAACCTCCAAAAATTAGCCATAAACTGAGTCCCTCTATCAGAGATAATAGATGCTGGGACACCATGGAGTCGCACTATCTCTTTAACATAAAGGTTTGCATAATCTCCCACAACATATGTCGTTCTGACAGGTAAGAAATGAGCTGACTTCGTGAGTCTATTCACAATCACCCATATAGAATCATACTTACGTCGGGAACGGGGTAAGCCTATAATGAAGTCCATGTTAATTACTTCCCACTTCCAAGTTGGAATTTCTATAGCTTATAGCAATCCGCCCGGCTTTTGGTGCTCGATTTTCACTTGTTGACAGTTGGGACATTGAGCTACGAATTCCGCTATATCTTTCTTCATCTCATTCCACCAATATATGGAATTAAGATCATGGTACATTTTCGTTGCTCCGGGGTGGATAGAATAATGGGAGCAATGAGCTTCTCTCAATATTTGGTGGCGTAACCCTGCCACATCGGGAACACATAATCTGCCTTGGCATCGAAGAACTCCGTCTTCTGAAATCTAAAATGATGACTCCTCCTTTTGAGGGAGTGTATCTTTGTAATGCATTAGCATGGAATCTTCATATTGTCGCTCTTTCACTTCCGCTACTAGCGACGAGATTGCTGAATTCTGAATGGTAGTTCCCCTGCTGCCTGAGTCCACTACTCGAAATCCTAGGCTAGCTAACTGCTGGAACTCACGAGCCATTTCTCTCTTCTCTGGTCGTACATTATACAAATTTCCCATAGATCTGCGGCTAAGAGCATCAGCCACAACATTTGACTTTCCGGGTGATATAAGACATCAACATCATAATCTTTTAGCAATTCCAACCATCGTCGTTGCCTCAAATTCAACTCTTTTTGCTTGAAGATATACTGGAGACTCTTATGATCTGTATAAATATCCACATGGACACCATATAAATAATGTCTCTATATCTTTAATGCATGAACCACTGCAGCCAATTCTAGATCATGGGTTGGATAATTTTTCTCATATTTCCGCAACTGCCTTGAAGCATACGCAATCACCTTACCATGTTGCATCAACACACAGCCTAGCCCAACGCCTGAAGCATCGTAATAAACAACATAGCCTTCCAATCCCTCTGGAAGTGTCAGGACTGGGGCAGAAGTCAATCTATCTTTCAGTTCTTGGAAATTACGTTCACAAGCATCTGTCCATTGAAACGTAGCTGATTTCTGGGTCAGCTTTGTGAGTGGTGCAGAAATAGAAGAAAAACCTTCAACAAATCTCATGTAATAACCTGCTAAGCCTAGAAAGCTACGAACCTCCGTAGGAATTGTGGGCCTTGGCCAAGTCTTAACGGCCTCAATCTTTTGACTATCTACCCGAATACCATCGGCTGCAACAATGTGCCTCAGAAATGTCACTGAGTTCAACCAAAAACTCACACTTAGAAAATTTTGCAAACAACTCCCGAGTTTGAAGAACTCTAAGGAAGTCCGCAAATGATCCGCATGTTCTGCCTCGGATCTAGAGTACACCAAGATATCATCGATGAATATAATCACAAACAGATCTAGGAAGGGCCTAAACACGTTGTTCATCAAATCCATAAATACTGTTGCTGCATTAGTTAGCCCAAATGACATTACCTGGAACTCAAAATGACCATATCTTGTTCTGAAGGCTGTCTTAGGGATATCTTTCTCCCTAACTCTTGATGATACCCGGACCTCAAATCTATCTTGGAAAACCATTTGGCACCTTGTAATTGATCAAATAAGTCATCAATCCTCAGAAGAGGATATTTGTTCTTAATCGTCACCCTATTTAATTGCCGATAGTCAATGCACATCCTCAAGGAGCCATCTTTCTTTCGGACAAACAATACAGGTGCTCCCCACGGGGATGAACTAGGCCTAATAAAGCCTTTCTCAAGCAAGTCTTTCAATTTCTCCTTCAACTCTTTCAATTCTGCGGGAGCCATTCTATAAAGAGGAATATATATAGGCTTAGTGTCTAGAAACACATCAATAGCAAAATCAATCTCCCGCTCAGGAGGGAGGCCTAGAAGCTCTTCTAGGAACACATCCGGAAATTCATTTACTACAGGAACTGATTGAAGAGTCTGCGGTTCAGGTTCTATATCTTGAACCCGAACTAGATGATAAATGCGTCCTTTCGTGATCATTTTCCTTGCCATCAGATATAAAATAAACCTACCTTTCGGTGATGCAGTATTCCCTTTCCATTCTAAAATTGGTTCTCCCGGAAATTGGAAACGAACCATCTTCATTCTACAATCAACGTTGGCATAGCAAGAAGCCAACCAATCCATGCCCATAATAACATCAAAGTCTACCATTTTTAACTCATGCAAGTCAATCATAGTACGACGGTCAAAAATCACAACTATGCAGTTTCTATATACTCGGCTAGCTATTACCGATTCACTAAAGGGTGTAGACACCTCAAAAGGTTTGATCGACTCCGGTTCGACTCTAAATCGACCTACAATATACGGAGTAACACATGACAATGTGGAGCCCGGATCAATCAAAGCATATATGTCATGAGAAAATATCGATAATATACCTGTGACCACATCAGGAGAAGACTCAAGATCTTGGCATCCAGCCAAAGCATAAATACGGTGCTGAGGACCGCTAGAACTGGGGACTCTCCCTCTGCCTCTACCATGGCCGACTGGCGCATGTGAACCTGGCCCCATAAGGCGTACAGACGATGAAGATCCGGCTACCGACCTTGAAGGATGGGTCCTACCTCTACTATGAACTAAGGGAAAACCACGCATAATATGGCCTGGTCGACCACATGAATAACCAACCTCTGAACCCAATCTGAATGGACCCCAATGTAACTTCCCACACTGGGAACATCATGGTACGGGTGGCCTCGCCTGACCCGAATCACCTCTGAACTGAGACCCCGAAAAACTCTAACTCGGCCCGGAATGAGTGGATCTATCAAATCTCTGGCCTGAAAACCGTGGAGGTGCACTATTCATAGAATGGCCTGAATGCCTAGAAAACTACTGTTTGTGCCCGCCTCTAAACTCACTCATCGGACCCGAATATCTAGACCTCTTGCTATGTCCCCTATCATGCTCACGCTCACTTCGTTGCTGTTGTAGGCTTTCTTCTAAATTTTTAGCATGGGCCTGAATGTGTGAAATATCCATATTGTCCAGAAGGGACGCAGTCAAGCACCTATCCATCAAACGTGGCCCTAAGCCTTTCACAAATCGGTGCACTCGGTCACCCATATCCGCTACCATGGCCGAAGCCTACCTAGCCAAAGAATTGAAGCGGAGACTATACTCTAAAGCACTCATGTTAGCTTGCTTTAAATTCAAGAACTTATTGGCTCTAGCTCGCCGAACTTCTGGAGGCATATAGTGTCGGAGGAAAGCATCAACAAATTATTGCCATACCGGGGGAGGTGCATTGACTCCCCTTGAATCCATCCAAACCGTGTACCAATGGATCGAGACATCCCTCAATCTATAGGACGCTAACTCCACTGACTCGGTGTCCGAAGCATGTATCAACCGAAGCGTCCGCAACATACCATCAATAAAATTTTGAGGGTCCTCATCCGTCTTTGATCCAAAGAATTTTGAAGTATTTAAGCTGATGAAATCACGGGCCCTTGCACTAACAGCCCTATCACCTTGCCCTACGCTTTGCCGCTGAGTCTGAGCAGCAACCGATTGAGTAAGCAAATGAATAGCCTCATTTACATCTTGGCCGGAAGCATCCGGTGGAGGGGCCGGAGGTGCTGGAACTGGAGCGGAGGCTCCCTCACGCTCCTCAGAAATAGGCACTAACTGGGATGACTGAGATTGAGCCGCATTCTGGGACTCACTTTCCTCTACAAATGCTAGCGGTGCTCTTTCAGCCCGCTTTTCTGCCGCTGTCTTGCCCTTTTGGGCTGCCGTAGCCTTTCTCTTTACAGGCATCTCTGAAATACACAATACACGGTTAAGGAGAAGGAAGTTCTTATATCATAGCTCTATCGCACGATGTTATGAAGAAAGAAGGTCAATCATTCCTAAAAATGTTTACAGCCTCTTGTTAAGTGTGGCGCGCAACACACCCATAACCAAGACTCTACTGGACACAGCTTGTAGACACACCCTAGGACAGAACTGCTCTGATACCACTTTTGTCATGACCCAACCGGAGGGCCGCGACGGGCACCCGGTGCTATCCCACCCGGGCATCCCTTATCATACATTACCCTTTTCATATAGGTGAGCCACATATTAATTCATACATTTCTATACATCAATCATACAAATCCCATTGGGCAATAATACCTTTATATCGACATTAGCAACTAAGCCCATACCATTGTACATACGCCGACAAGGCTTAACAAAATGATATCCAAAATATAGGTTGACAAGGCCAAACAGATCTAACCATATACACATGTCTACGAGCCTCTAAGAAGAGTATGTCATATCATATAGGCAGGACAGGACCCCGCTATGCCCATAATTATGTACATAAAAGAATCAATACCAAAAGCTATAGCTCCGAATGAAATGGAGCTCCGATATGTAGTCCCTGAGAATGTAGCTATGGATCAAGTCTGTCTCCCTGGGCACCTGCGGGCATGACTCAGCGTCCACAAACAATAGGACGTCAATACGAAGAATGTGTTGAGTATGTAAAGCATGATTAATATCAACATAGAAGCATAATACACAACATCGGACATGGCATAAGATGGGAGATAATCGTATCATCGTCATGCGCACTTACTTGCTTCTCATGGGGACTTTTCATTTCTAAAGCGTATTCGTGTACATACATCCACATCTGTATCTGTAGTCATTACATTCATATCCATAGTCGTATTCATATACATATTCTTATTCACATTCATATTCATATCTATCATATATGTATCCATAGCATATACATAATATTTACATAGCATGCCCAACCATGAAGGTTCGGTGTTTCACGTACCCGACCATGGCTAGGCTCGATTATCATACATACTTAGCCAACCAAGGCTCAAGGTTACACATACCTGGCCCTACCAGCACTTCAGGGTTATCCGTACCCAACTGCAGAGGTGCGCGCGCGTTACATAAACATACATACATATTCTACCCGGCCTTATAAGCTCGGGGTTCAATAATTGTCATACATAGATATCGTTATCGTTATCACTATCGTCGTCATTCATTACATCTATCCGTATAGGATTACTTGTCATATGAGAAACTTAGTACAATCGTAATATATCGGGAATCATATGCTTAGTAGCTTTTGAAGATAGAGTCTTTTGGAGGACATTATAGACTTATAGAAGATTTAGATGATTGGCCAAAGAACCATGCTTTGTGAAAGAAGGGTTAGCCTTACATACCTTTCCGTTCAACTATTTTACCACTTTCACATTCTCCTCCAACGCTCACATTTCTACCTTCATTAAAGTCATACTATCATTAGAAATCGATGGCTAGCATACATGACTATGGCTAGAGAAAATTAGACAGCATCTCCTTTATTTATACGACATTCCTCCATATCGTAATTCAACTCCCAAACATCAATAATACATTCACAATATCATAACAATAGCCTTTATTCATCCATATTATATATATTTCTCAATTCACTCCCAATCACCCATATTCATGGTCATAACACGCGACTACGTTCATTCATATACATTGCCTATCCCATGTTCTTAACGTCATTTATAACGTATCCATATCACAACACATCAAGAAGCATGACTCAATTCAAACTACTACTCACAAACATCACCACTCTCACATTCAAGACCCATTTTCTATATCCATTTACAATCCAAGTGTTTCAACTTTCAAACACCTTAAACAACATGGAAGTACCATAAAACTTACCTTAGATGGTGAGGGAATGAATCTTGAGTGGAAATACTCCACTTGAACCAAACCCTAGTTCTCCTCCAATGGAATTTCTTGTAGTCCTCTAACCCTTGGAAGCTTTCTAACACATAAACACTTAATTCTAGTCATTGATCTTTGTGTTCTCTTGGACTTGAGTGGAATATGTTTAGAGAAGGGTATTTGAGCTCTCAACACTTGTGGAATATGAAAAATGAAGTAAAAGAACCCAAGGCATCTATTTATACAAACATTGAAAATCAACCCATCGGGACATCCACGGGCTCTTATACGGTCCGTATAGTATTGTACGGTCCGTATAAGTGGTCATGGTTCACGAACTAGCAAATCAAATCCCTGCTGGAAGTTATACGGACACCTTATATGGACTGTATAAAGTTATACGGACCGTATAAGTGGTCGTATAACTCTATTTCTCTGAAATGGTTTCCGTTGTTTCGTTCGATCTCCAATCCTTATGGAACCTTCTTAATCTTGTATAATACTTTATTAGCCATACAATAGGCTCTATATCAGCCCTTTAAAACATCACCACATAAACATTAGCTCAATCATAATGGAAATCTTTCCGAACATGACTTACGTTTCACTCTCTTCAACAAACTGAACTTCACATATTCATAGAACTTCAAAATCTTATTGTATGAACCTCAAGCTATCTAATCCTTCGCTTAACCTCGTAGGGATTTCATAATCACCTTAAGATCAAATTAACCTATCCACAAATCAACATATACGGAATTTACGAGGTGTAACAAATAGGGTATTTATACCCCTTGAGAGTCGGTTCCACCGACTTTCCAAGTGGGGCCCGCGGGGAGCTATTTGGCAGCTTGAAGGTTTATCTTAAAATGCCCATAACTCCCTACTCCAATGTCGTTTTGATTAACAGTTTGTTGCGTTGGAAACTAGACTTCCTGAATTTCAATTTAAGCTTTTGTTTCACTTCAAAACTCCTGATGTACTAGGAGATATTCCCATCTAAAGTTGACCCAAAATTTCTGTCCAAAATTCTGCCAACTTTTTCCAAATTTTCGACAAACTTATTTTTGTTCGATTTGCTTGTTCCCGGAATCTTCTGAAACTCTCTATACATGATATTTATCATTAATTATACTTGATAATGGTCATGTCCTTTGGTTCCAAGGTTTTCCTTCCCGGTTACGACTTACGAGATCGTAATTTATCCTTTACTTCATTGGTACGTACATCCCATGACTTGTACCTTTCAAAACTTTAAGGGACATCTCTGATACTCCATTAATACAGTGAAATAAGTGGCGTGCGTATGCTCTGAAAGTGCGAGGTGTAACAACAAGTCACCTCAAGGTAATAAGAACCATAATAGATAGCTGTAATCTCAAGTCACTGCCTAGGAGAAAGTCTCTCATCCTCGAGTCCATCAATTCCCAAGTATGTATTTATCAGGCACACGGCAACTCAAGTCAATAATCAACCAAGGAATCAATGTTGAAACACACCATGTAATACAATAAATACAACAACTAGAATCAGAGATGTGAATGCACGTGCGATGTGATGCAATGAACTGGCCAACCATCTCAATATCGTACACATATGCTACGGACGGAATACCTCCACTTCTCGATAGTCATGACCCATGGGGGGACCCGCAGAGCCCATGTACTAGTCACTCCATACACAGCCCAGAGATGACTCTGTTACCTTTGCCACTCGGGCCTCCATACATATAGCCATTTCGCACACAGCCTGGAGATGGCTACTATGTCAGATCCTTCCATAACTCTGGATGTTTCTTCAATATTCATCACCATTAGTACCAATCACAGTTCATATCAATGTATCATGTGATATGAGTATGAATGCAATGCATAATAACAATCTCAGGTGTAATCATATTAAATCTGTATGAGTGCAAAAATGAGAAATTAATGATTCAAAGGTTATGAATATGATATGGAGATCACGAAGCACCATATGTCAATCAATGCATAAATAACAAGGACAAGACCTCCTAATCAAACTGCACATAATCCCCTGCTTCGGTAACAACCTCGGATCGCGGATTCTTTTCTCTCTTTCACAATCCAACAAAGACCTCGGATGCTTTCTTTCTCACTTATCATTATTAGCACCAAACATAGGTCATATCAATGTATCAAGAAATAAGGAGGAGTGCAATGCAAAACAATAATATCAAGTGAATCATATCAATCCCAGTTGTGGTCTCAAAATTTCCAACGGAGGTCTATTTGACCGGGTCAACACCCAATGGCCAAAGATCGACTTTCCAACCAATAACCCAAGACCCTCTCGAGTGCCTCGAGAATCGAACTGAACATCCCATCAAGTCATAATCAACCATCCGGACCCCTCAGAATCGACGGATTCCCTAAAAAGGCCCGTTTACCCACAGGTCAAACGTTTTTCACTTTAAGGCTCTATTTGACAAAAGTCATCATAAATCTCCCTCGATTACCGTAGGGATCGTGACACCCATACCCGTGGGTCAAAATCATACTAATAGGTCTCGGGGAAAGGTCAACAGTGGTAAATGGGTCAGAAGCACTATAACGACCAAACGGGTCGTTACATTAGAAGTCAAATATCCTCATTCTAGTTATATTTCCTCTACACGTTCTAAAGTCATATTTAATACCAAGATTCCCTAGAAAACACGTTGTCAAATACCGCAAGTCTAAATCATGACTCCCTCTGACTGGAAAAGAATCTATTCTTGTTTTGAGCTAATTCTAAGCATTTTTGTTAAAAACTAACCTTATCCAAGGCCCGATTGCGCTAATTCCAAATCTGTTAGTTTCGTTTCATCTGGCCAAAACTATTGAGTCTACACCTATTGCCCAATTCCACTTAAATCTTCAAACAACATACTATGCGCATCACCCCTGTAATTACCTTGCCGCGCCAATGCTATAGAAAATTAATTGATCACCCAAATGACATTGCATAACTGTTGGCACCTCCATAATACATCACCAAGTACCGTCGTAAACCATTAGAACTATCCGAGTTGCTGCCATCAATGATATATCATCAATTCCACATGAAAAGTTCAATAAAGCTCAGTAACTCTGTCATACCTCGTGTTACACCCCGTAGTTTTGTACGTTGAAATTCGTAAGTCTGGATCGTTTCAAGTATGGATTTTGGATATATATATATATATATATATATATATATATATATATATATATATATATATATATATATATATATATATATATATATATTTGTATACATTTATGTTACCGTTGTGAAGGTCTAGCTCATACAATAAGTAGGGGAGGAATGGAGAGCAGATGAACTACGGAAACTGAATTTGTTCGAATGTTGGAGAAAGTATGGAGGGCAACTTTGGTCCAATTTGGAAGAAGAATATCTATTAGTATATGAGGAGTTTTGAGACAAAGTAAAACCTCAAATTGAAGTTCATAAAGTCTAGTTTCCAACGCAACAAACCACTTATCAATAGGGCACCGAGTAGAGAGTTATAGATGTTTCAAGTTGGGCTGGCAGGCCAGGGATTTGGTCTGCGTGAACGTGCCACAATTAGGCGCGAACGCGCAGAAGGGTGGCAGCCAACTCAGCGCGAACGCACTGAGCAATTTTTAGGTCGGTGCAACTCGACCCTGGAATCTTATAAAAAGGAGTTTACCCCCGTATTTCTTTCAAACCACCCCTGAAAATCATCCCAAACCTTCTGGAAATTTCCTCCAACCTCCACAAATCAAAGTTTGACAAAAATTGAGTATAGTCCCCGAGTTCTGGCCCAAACAATGTATAGTTGCGGTTATTATTGCAGCGAGTCTTGGGTTGAGCTCAAGGTGGAAAATGAAGATATTGTCGTTCTAGTGGAAGTAAGGTATGAATATTCCTTTATTGATATTGATTTAGGTTTATTTATGGAGATAAAGTTATTAAATAATCGTATAACGAGTTGGTTATTTGAGAAATTTGGTAAACATTGTGAGGGATGTTTTATGGAGAATATTGGTATTGATAATATTGTTGTTGATGTTGGTATTGTTATTGTTATTGTTGGTTGTTGGATTATGATTTCGGGCTGGGTATATAAACAGGGGAGATGCTGCCCGATTTTCGGCAGGATATGAAGTAGTTTATTTTTTAAGCTTAATATAAGTATACGACGATAAGTCTAACGATAGTATGAATTATCTCAAATGTAGATTTTCAAGCTAGGCAGGATAAGCGTAAGTGGTAGGAGGCAAACATTTATGTTAAGGCTATCCCTTTCTTTCCGAAGGCATGACTCTCTTCTTATGATCCCATATATGTTTTCCATAACGTCCCTATGACCCAAAAGCTAGAAGTTCATGATTCTCAAGGTTTTAAAATGCTAAAGATGAAGTATGTTATATGATGATGATGATTCTATTTCTAGAAATTCCAAAGCTTATAAATTGATGCCATTATGATACTATGGAGCTTATTTCATGGTTTTCTTGATTCCATTCATTGTTGTTGACCTCAACTTATGTTATTTGTTCCTTCAATGTGAGATACAACGTTGACGATTATTCCATAATATAAATCGGAGGTTACTGACCTTACGTCACTCCGATAGAGTGGTAACTTTTATTTGGGCTCTCATGCATGCTGCTTATATTATATGTGTATGCTATTTATATATGTATACGTGGGATATGGGAAAAGGGCGAGGTGTTATTTACATATAGCCACCTGATTAGTTGGTATATTATGACATCATCCCGGATGCGGGATATATGGGTATGGATCGGGTTGCACATTCCGCAGCAATATATATATATATATATATATATATATATATATATATATATATATATATATATATATATATATATATATATATATATATATATATATATATATATATATGGATCAGGCTACACGGTCCGTAGAAATATAATATATTTATGGATCGGGCTACACGTTTCGCAGCACTATTATGATATATGTATGTGAGAAATGTTTTCTTTTGAAAGCTAAGCATGCATGATATCCGCCTTATGAGGCAATCAGACATACATGTTATCTCTTTATCTCATGTTATGTTCCATACTTCTTGTTATGTTGTTATTCATGCCTTACATACTAAGTACACTGTTCGTAATGATTTCCTTTCTTGTGGACGCTGCACTCATGCCCGCATGATCAGGTAGCCAGCCAGACGATCCAAACCAGTAGGATCTCCCCTTAGCCGCAGTCAGTGCGCTCCATTGGTCCGGAGCTGCAACCCTTTTTGGTATGCTATTTTTCTATGTAGCTATGTGGGTATGGCAGGGCCTTGTCCTGTCTTTTCTACAGCTTTTATTCCATAGAGGTCTGTAGACAGTTATAAATTATGGAAGTTTCATGTAGCTTTGTGGTCTCTTATTTTATGTACAGTGCATGTAGTGGCTATGTCGGACTACGTTGTCATCCTTTGCCCGTATTCCTATATATATATATATATCCATGTGTATAAATTATGAGTTTTCGAGGTAGAGTTTATTGCATAAATTTTACAGTAGATGCTATCGTTCATATATGAGTTAGAAATGGGCCACCAGGTTTTTCAGCATATGGAAAATACGAGTTTTGAGGTGCTTGGTCAGTATTGGTCGGGCACTCGTCACAACCCATTGGTTTGGGTCATTAAAATAATGGTATCAGACTAGTTCGTCCTAGGGTTGTCTACAGACCGTGTCTGATAGAGTCCTGTTTATGGATGTGAAGCCGGCCACACTAACAACCAGGAGGCTGCGAGGCATTTAGGCATCATTGATCTTTCCTTCTATCTTAGATCGTGCGATAGAGCCAGAGTCTAGGAAAACTCGTTTCTGGCCCTCTTTTCATGTAGGTAGGTGCAGTTTGATAAGAGATTAAGAGATCGGGTTCAGATAGTAGGGGTGCCAGGAAGGCCTCCAGGGTGGATTCGGGACCTCAAGTCCCACGACTGAGCAAGAGGAGTCCTAGCTATTCTATTAAGATAGACCCTTTCGAGGACATCCAGACGATCCCCCAGAGTTCATAACTTCCATGGAAGAGGACCCGTCGGAAGACAGTTATGAGACGGACCTGTCTGAGGGTTCGTATGAGACGCCTGTAGAGGAGGCTCCCGAGGCTGTACCAGAGTTGACCCCTCCAGCTTCTTCTATGGTGGAACATTATGTTAGGCGGCCACGTCTATGAGTGTTACTGATTATTCTATCCCTTTATCTTGGCCTTCGGTAAATTAAGAGTTGCCAGGATATTCGTACCCCTCGGATTTGAATAGGGGAGATGAGGAGGGCCAAACCAGTAGATGGCGGGAGGATGATGAGGAAGATACTTCACTTTACAGCCCTCCAGACCAAGAGTAGGACATGTCGGCTACAGGTATATGAGTCTTTTATTCAATTTTTTTTATGTGTGTATAACTATTGCAGGATATCATTTATAGTTGCCAAATGGGAGTTTTAAAGTATCCAATAATCAAAGTACTTATACGTAACTGCGACTAATATGTTTTTGGCCACTACTAGGAATCTTAAAATTAGGAATGGATAACAGTTGTGTGTGTTGATTGATGGTTATTATTGGGAGTTCCGAAGGTTAAGCCAACATTTTCTCGGTCAGGAGAGTAAGGGACCTTTCCAATCCAAAGGGAGATGCATTACCGAATTTTAGTGGGATCCGTTAGAACTTCAACTTGTTTTAGGTCATGTGATAAAGGCCATGCAGCAGGATGGACGCGATCATACCAGCACTAACGCACCGGATCCCATTAGAACTCCGAAGATAAGCGTGCTTGGGCAAGAGTAGTACTAGGATAGGTGACCCCTGGGAAGTGTGCTAAGAAGCCCTACAGATTCAGACATAAAAGAAGGATGAGGAACTAGAATAGCTTGAGGGAGATTAGAGGCGTGTGAAACTCACGGTTGGAAACTCTAAATAATTGCGAGAGATAAGGAGGACTGGCTTAGCAAAGAGAGAGAAAATGTATTACAGCTACAGAATTAGGATGAGTTTAAATAATATTGGGGGATACTTTGTAAGTAAGGTGTTAGTAAAGGTATATACGATATCTTATGTGTGGTTAACCGGTATGTCTGCCCCGATGATCGACGTTGCGATATGTTAGGGGTACTGATTGAACAGGGTATTAAAGTTCAAGTGGAAAGTGCTACAGGGCAAGTTGACATTATTTTCTCGAAAGGTTAGAGTTGGGTAAGCCCGATTCAATAACATCAGGGAAAAAAGTGATTATATAAGAGTGAGAAGATTAGGATGCCCTGAGAAAAGGAGAAGCGTGAGCAAGGGAAGTATATTGCTAACAAGGGTCAAGTAAAGCTTCCAAGAGAGAGGGTTTGGACGACGGTAGAGGTAAAGGACTATTTGAGCGAATTTCAAAAGTAAGAATACGAAAAGAATAGAGTATGGTGGTGTGGAATGAAATGACGAATGTATAGGGCCCAAAAACAAATTTTGATAAGTCGGATTGAAGAGCATTTACAAAGAATAGGGATGTGAATTGGGAAAGTAATAAGCAGGTTTTGCTAAGATGCTAAGGGGTTTTGACTCTTGAGGGGAATTCGAAGAGGTGAATGCATAGTCATAATAACACGCCACAATTACATCGGAAACAAAGAAGCCCTTCTAAAAAGATGACTTAGAGATAGAACGGATTTGCACTTCTGAAAGGATATTCTACGAACTCCAGGGCCAATGTTATTGTTATATCCTGTATTTTATACGTTCGGATATTCCAAGGTGGTCGTGACGAAGTTGAGGGAATGACCATTTCCCAAATGTACTTCAATGTACAAGTGGATTATAAATATTATTTACAACATTAGTATCATGGAAATAACGTGGATGGTTAGGGACGAAACGGTAATTTCACAAGGTGTTCATGAAGGTTCTTGAAAGACCATAGTGGTTGTGTAACCTATGTGGACTAAGACTTACATAAGAAGACACTTAGTCTTCTTTATTCATTTTTGAGAAAACTCAAGAAAATGGGAGAAAATTTTAGAAAAGAAAGAAAGGAGGGCTAAGTGTGAATTACAAAAATTATATGGGCCAAAGCTTGCATGGAAAGACATTAGTCTTCCTTATTTAGACTTAAGGAAATTCAAGAAAAAGGAGGAATTTTCTAGAAAAGAATGGAAGGGGCCATGTAGTCATATTTTTGTGTTGAGGGACTTATTCATAAATATGGAAAAAATGGGTGGAAGACTTGTATAAAGTTATTCCAATATTCATTATTTCTCTAGAAATTTCAAGAGAGTGAAGAACAAAAAGAAGAGGAGAAAAACAAAAAGGCGTTTCGGCCAAGAGGAAAATAATTCCAAGAAAATTTCAAAATATTTCTTCAAAATCATTTCCTACCAATTAGAGGGTCCTTAACAAGGTGGAGTTGTTGTTGGAGCAAGAAAAGCTTATATTCTTTCAAGCTACAAAATATAGCCAAGTGAAGAGTTGAAGCAAGAAGGTAAGAATTCATCCTTTTCTTATGTGTTATGGATGTTGTGCATGTTGTAGTGTGTAAAATGAGTGATATTTATGGAGATTAAGAATGTAAGGGTGTGGTCGTGTGTACCTAGGTAGATGTAGGAAACTATGTTTAATTATTGTGTCTAGCATTGGGTTGTTATTGTTGTGAATGTTATGTCGATAAGAGAAGTTGAATGATTTTGGAAAGGTTGTAGTTATGAATGCATGATGGTGGCCGTGTGGTATATTGTATGTATAACCGTGTGTATGTGTTGAATGGTGGAAGAAGATGGGCTAATTTTATTTAGTGTTTTGGTTGTTGTTGTTGTATCGTGGATACTATGTTGTTAAGGAATGCATAATAATCTTGTGAAGTTGTAGAAGTTGGAGACTTGTGATTGAGGTATTTAAATTGAATATTATGTTCTTGTATGTATGGAGGATAATGTTGTTAGTATGGTATTGTTGGCATATGAATTATAATGTTCTTATTGGAGTTGGAAAGTTTTTGGAAGAAGAAGTAAATTGATTGAATATGGAAATTGTTAGTATTGTTGTTGAATTATGTTAATAGTTTGGTCGGGTTTGAATTCCCGGATTGTGTTTGATGAGAATTTGACTAAATTGAATGTCGAGGATGGTATATTTACAGAGGAAATGCTGCAGAAATTTCGGTAGCCAAGTATTACCTTAAGATTTCAACTCTAAGTATACTAATGAGAGTTTTGGTAAAAACGACCAATTTGCAGATTTTGACGAAATTGTGACGTGAATTTGGAATAGCAAAAAGGAGCGGAAGGAGGTATGTAAGGCTTCACCCTTCTTTCTATGGCATGTCTTGACTAAAAGAAGTCGGGTACGAGTCTCGGGGACAACCCTAATCCCCGGAATCCGCACCTAAAGTTTTCAACTTTTTGTTCAATTGAATTGATGTAAAAAGTGTGCAAAATGATGAAAAGACCTTCTAGACCCCTATAACTTGCCTAAGTGGGACCCGATTACCCTAAGACTCATACAAGTAACGCTATGACACGTAATATGGGTAAATTGTATACGCTACCTCGTCCGGCCCGAGGTGGGCCCGTTACTCTCGGATTTTCCTATAATCTTGGTTAACGTACTTGAAGTGAATCAAAAGGGGGCCTTTGATCCCGATTTCGTCACCAAGTGATAAGTACTATGACTACTCCAGCGGGAGTGTTTCTATGATGATAATGATAATGAAAATATCGTACAAGAGAATGTAGCTATGATAAGTACGACCGGAACGACTCTACGGCTAAGCCAAGTACCTAATATAAACATGAAAGCGATAAACTAATTTTTGAATCGTATTTATATTTTCTAGTTATAACTTTATTTTCTAAGATTCCAAAACCTATGACTGTCATCTAAAATGCTTAAGATTTCGTTTTCGGTTACTGTAACACTATTTTCCGTCGATAGTTTCGCCTTAAAATACTTGTTCCTTCATGGTGAGACAAAGCTATCACTAGCATTCCGTAATGTAATCGGAGGTCACCGACCTTATGTCACTCCGATGGATACATGATTTTCCTTGGCTCTCTTGTGCGCTTATATGACATATGTATATATATAAAACGGGTATACGTGTATGGGTATGTATATATATATGACAAAGTAACTGTATATGAGACATGTATATGCATAAAGGATGAGTAAATGTACGTGTATGTAGGGAAGAAGGGAAGGGCCACTGTTATATCACCACCTGATTCAGCTGGATTTCATCCTGGACGCGGGATGCCCGGACGCGGGATATGGGATGAGCCGTACGCGGCGTCTGTATATATATATATATAATGTGTGATACATATGTGATGTAATATGTTGGGACATCGTTGGGGAGGGGGTTGGGAGAGCCGATTGTATTGGACATCTGTAAATGTAAATGAAAGATACTGTCTACTGAATTGTACTGTTTTCTGTATACATGAATAAGGGACACCGAGGGGGTTGGGAGAGCCGATTGTATTCGGCGTCCGAAAACGTGAGTAAAAGGTACCGTTATTAAAATGTACTATTTTCTGCACACGAGAATAAGAAATATAAAAAAATGTTGACTCCTATGCCCATGAAAAGAAACGTTTCAAAGATGAAAAGACAAGCCTACATGACAGCCGGCCTAAAGAGGGGCCTTCCTATGTACAGGTTACGTTCTTGCCTCGTTATACGCCTTATGGCTCCGTGATATTATTATTGATCGTACTTTATGTTACTGCTTGCATTGTTTTCCATGCCTTACATACTCGGTACACTATTCGTACTGACGTCCCTTCTTATGGACGCTGCGTTTCATGCCGCGCAGGTCAGCAGACAGGTGGACTTGATCCTTAGGAGCTTTGCCAGCAGTACTCTACAGCGCTCCAGTTGTTCCGGAGCCTTATTTCAGTGGTACTATTTTGTGTATATATAATCTCGGGCACGATAGTACTCGGCCCTTCCTATGTATAAGTGTACTATGTCTAGAGGCTCGTAGACAGATATACACAGTCAGCTATGTACAGTTTAATGTACTGTATTCCGAATGGTTCGCGTTCTGGTGTAGCGCGATATTAGAAAGTTTACTGCAAATGTTAATGTTTAGAAAAACAAAATATGGCACTGTTTATACAGGGTAGCTAAGGGGTACTCGGTACAAGTATCGGGTACTCGTCACGGCCCCTAGTCGGGTCGTGACAGTTATAAAATGGCAAGTGGAGAATAGCATTTAGGATTAAAGGAACTGAAAACCCCTGAGGACGAAAGTAAGAAGGGTACACTAACGGATTGGTTGAAGGAATTCAAGCAATCACCAAAGACAAGAGAGAGGATAATAATTTAACAAAGCTGACCAGGAGGCAATATATCAGTGACATGGGATAAGAACCTCTGTAAAGAGTATAGAGATTCGATCATAAAGGAAATAATGATACACGAGAATATTTATAAATATAAACCAGCCTTAGCGGCAAAAATAAAGATGAAGGCTTTATCAAAAGAAGAAGGGAAAGAGTGTACTTTGTAAGGATTTCGTGTTAAGAACAAGAAGCGGCAGGACACTGGAAGAACTATGATGCATAGCTGTGATGCAAATAAGTAGTTAAAGAGAATTACGGGACAAATGAGCTAAGCAAATGAAAGGATGAGTCGTGGGAATGGATGGTGTGGAATATTAACCTTTAATGGTAATACAGACGCAAATCGGAATTGGGAACCCAGAACACGAAGAATTTCAAGGGTGTTAAGGAGATGGTCGTGGAAAAAGACTAGGTTTGAAGGAGCGAGGTATGATCGGACACTCTATAAAGGGCCTAATGAATTTTGTTATCTCTATTAATTCATTAGCCCAGGGAATTACTAGTCATGAAAGGTAGAAGTGAAGGGACAAAAAAGAAGGCATCTGAAGTGGATATGATATGCATGAGTACGTCGATTGAATACAAAGACTTCAACTAGAAGAAATGAAAATAAGGCAAACCATACGATGAAGGAACTTTGGTATTATAAGGAACAAAGAAGCTAAAGGATCGTTAAGGTCGACCTGGTGATTATCAAAGATGAGTACTATTCAAAGGTTACTGGTGTATAAGAACATCCTTAAAAAGGGGGGAAGAGCAAATTTGGTCCTGAAATGAATTATGATATTCCCAAAATTCCAAAGAAAGAAATGTATTAGCTGGAAAAAGCCAAAGCTCGAGAGGTACTGATATATCGAGAATGTATCAGGAGAAAGTAGAAACGGATTGGAAATAAGTATATTATGGGGCAGGTATGGGAAAGAAACTCTAATAGGTATGTAAGTGGATTAACGAGTCAAAGAGAATGATTCTCATTGATGTGAGATATGATGTTTCTAGACCGTAGTTCGAACTGCTAGTATCGGAGAAATTGGACCGCATCTAAATACGCAATGATATATTCTGAATGGTAATAAAGAGGATAAAAAAGGTCTGCAAGCGATCCAGAAAAAAAATCAATGAATGAAATGAATACAAAGGACAATTGGGTTAAAATGAAATGAATTCAAAGGAAAATTGGTTTACAGCAAAAGGGAATCTTAGTGCTAGAAGAAATGAAAATTTTAACAAAAAGGATAATGACAAGCTGTTTGGCAATCTCCACGGAAAAGGAAGGTGGTGTGCTTATGAATAGAAAGATAGCAGTACCGCTAGGGATTAAAAAGTATTTCACAGGTCACCGGTTATGCCGAGTACGAGGGCAAACGTAATAAGACTATATGAACAATCGCCGCGAAGAAATGGCCAACAAAAATGATGTAAGGGCGGCGATAGAAAGTCAGCGAAGAATAAAGGCTAATTGAATGATCAATGCTATGAGGAAATCAAGACTAAGCGTGCCTATGTTGGAACGAAGTTGTGGTAAAGTAAGAGTTTACCTTAGTCTTATACTTATAGGCCTACATTGCAAAATTTGAGGAGAAGAAAGTAAAGGAAAAGTTTCAATATGAATTCGAGGATATTTTGAGAATTAGTTAAACTATGATTATTAGCTTATCATAAGTGTAACCCTGCTACGAGGAATAATAAAGATGGTGAGGGAACATTGTATGTACACATTTAAGAGATTGTGTGAGGGTATTGTTATAGTTAATCTCGGAAAGGAATTTGAATGGATAGTTGAGGTAGACAACCGTTAAGAGTAGGGATTCATCGGCAATAAAAATACTATTGTGGAAGTAACTATGATGAGATTGTGTGGAATCAAGGGATCCGGTCAATCGGTGACAAAGAGATATTGTGGTGCGTATGCGCGATTGACAAGTATGAAAAGGGATAGCCCAAATTAGCACCAAAGAAGCAAACACAGGAGGGTGCCATGGTTAAATAAGATAATTGTCTATCAGCAAGTAAGAAGAGATGCTTGCAAGTCAATGGGTAGCCATAGCAGTTGCGGGTCAGAACCATCTTTATGGAAGGAGAATGATAACCAAATATTAGTTGATTCCTGGTTGCCTACATAAGAACATAAGGCTATAGAACTTATGGAAGAGTTCAATAAAGAGCTAAGAGAGAACGAGAAGAGGCTGAAAAACTTATATTAAAAATAAGAAATCAATGAAAACACCATGGATTTGTAACTATCACATTCGAGGATGAATGTTTTAAGGGGGAAAGGATGTTACACCCCGTAGTTCTGTACGTTGAAATTCGTAAGTGTGGATCATTACAAGTTTGGACTTTGGAGTTGCCTTCGAGGATATATTATTTGTATGCATTTATCTTACGGTTGTGAAGGTCTAGCTCATACAATAAGCTGGGGAGGATTAGAGAGCAGGTGAATTACGAAAACTGAATTTGTTGGATTGTTGGAGAATGTATGGAGGGCAACTTTGGTCCAATTTGAAAGAATAATATCTTTTAGTATATGAGGAGTTTTGAGACAAAGTAAAAGCTCAAATTGAAGTTCATGAAGTCTAGTTTCCAACGCAATAAATCGTTTATCAATAGGGCACTGGAGTAGAGAGTTATGGATGTTGCAAGTTGGGCTGGCAGGCTAGGGATTTGGTCTATGCGAACACGCCACAACTAGGCGCGAACAGGTAGAAGGGTGGCAGCCAACTCAGCACAAATGCGCCACCTCCCAGCGCGAACGCGCTGAGTAATTTTTAGGTCGGTGCAACCCGACTCTGAAATCTTATAAAAAGGGGTTTACTCCCTTATTTCATTCAAACCACCCCTGAAAATTATCCCAAACCTTCTGGAATTTTCCTCCAACCTCCATAGATCAAATTTTTATGCAAATTGAGTGTAATCCCCGGATTCTGGCCCAGACAGCGTATAGTTGCGGTTGTAAAATCATATTATGGCAAGTCTTGGCTTGAGGTCAAGGTTTAAAGTTAAGATATTGTGATTCTAGTAGAAGTAAAGTATGAATCTTCCTTTATTGATATTGATTTAGTTTTATTTACGGAGATAAAGTTATTAAATAATCATATAACGAGTTGGTTAGTCGAGAAATTTTGAAAACATCGTGAGGGATGTTTCATGGAGCATATCAGTATTGATAATGTTGTTGTTGATGTTGGTATTGTTGTTGTTGTTGGTGGTGGTGGTAGTGGTTGTTGGATTATGATTTTGGGCTAGGTATATAAATAGGGGAGATGCTGGTCGATTTTTGGTAGGATATGAAGTAGTTTAATTTGGAAGCTTAATATAAGTATACGACGATAAGTCTAACGATAGTATGAATTCACACAAATGTAGATTTGCGAGCTCAGGAGGATAAGCGTAAGTGGTAGGAGATAAAAAGGTATATTAAGGCTAGTCCCTTTCTTTTCGAAGGCATGACTCTCTGCTTATGATCTCATATATGTTTTCCATAACGTCCCTATGTCCCAAAAGATAGAAGTTTATGATTCTCAAGTTTTTATAATGCTAAAGATGAAGTATGTTTTATGATGATGATTCTATTTCTAGAAATTCCAAAGCTTATGAATTGATACGATTATGAGACTATGGTGCTTATTTCATGATTTTCTTGATTCCATTCGTTGTTGTTGACCTTATGTTATTTGTTCATTCAAGGTGAGATATAACAATGACGATTATTCCATAATATATATCGGAGGTTAACTACCTTACGTCACTTCGATAGAGTGGTAACTTTTATTTGGGCTTATGAGGCAATCAGGCGTACATGTTATCTCTTTATCTCATGTTATCTTCCATACTTCTTGTTACGTTGTTATTCATGCCTTACATACTAAGTACACTGTTCGTACTGACGTCCTTTCTTGTGGATGCTGCGCTCATGCCTGCAGGATCAGGTAGCCAGCCAGAAGAACCAGACCAGTAGGATCTCCCCTCAGCCGCAATCTGTGCACTCCATTGGTCCGGAGCTGCAGCCCTTTTTGGTATGCTATTTTGCTATGTAGATATGCGGGTATGGCAGGCCTTGTCCTGTCTTTTCTGCAGCTTATATTCCATAGAGGTCTGTAGACAGTTGTAAATAGTGGAAGTGTCATGTAGCTTGGTGGTCTCCTATTTTATGTACAGTGCATGTAGTGGCCATGTCGGACTGCGTTGTCATCCTTTGCATGTATGCCTATATATATATCCATGTGTATAAATTATAAGTTTCCGAAGTAGAGTTTATTAAATCAATTTTACAGCAGATGCTATCATTCAGATTTGAGATAGAAAGGGGCCACCAAGTTTTTCAGCATATGGAAAATACGAGTTTAGGGGTGCTTGGTCAGTATTGGTCAGGCACTCGTCTCAGCCCATTGGTTTGGGTCGTGACTCTTCGGGTCTGAACTATAAATCTATCAAATCTCAAAAAATAGATTACTAGAATAACCATAAATCTTCATGACAATCTTCATGCAAAGTGCACAACTTCCCGAATGTCACCAATAGTCATCCAAACTGACTCTAAACCCTCACAAAACAAATTGTAGAACTTTTATAAGTCTGTGGTGAACGATTCTAATTTGTTAGTCATGACTACTAAAAGTTGCGATGTCATCCCTGACTTCAAAAGCTGAATTCTACCCAAGTCATCAACTTAGTACCGAGGAACTATAGCTAATAACTTAAATCTTCCTATTTCTCAATTCACACCTGCTACGCAAATCTGATAGAACTCCATAGAATCTAAATATATCGAATTTTCCTTCTTGCGCTTTTACTTAGCTCGTTCACTACTCAGAATACCTTGACGCAAGGTCTGAAGCCTCGTACTCCGCCTTTATAACCATTGAATCTTTGATTGTAATACCCTTTTTATGCCTTTAGCAAATCCAAAAGTATCAACTCTTGCAATCCATGTGTCTTACCACACACAATTACTCTCAAGTCATTAATACTTGTTATACTCAACCATGCTATCCAATCAGTAATGCTTCGACACAGTCTACTATCACGCACATAGTTTCACCTCGAAAATATGACTTTAACTTTCAAACTGAAGAGATTTCAAGCTTACCTCTTATTAATCAAATCTAGCCTATTCATTCAAAGATGCTATGAAATTACCCACCTTGGTACAACATAAGTCGCCTTTCCAACAATCTTATCATGTCACTCATTTGAAATCCGTACCTCACAGTCGTCAACCACAAAACCCCATAGCACTTCGCCATAACACTTAGTCAAATTTATGGACTCCCTTCAGGCTTATTTAAACAATTACACCCCATCTAAATGATGCAAGATAATACCACCACAATTCACACCTGACTCAAGTAATCCCGCTACTTTGAACCCAAATCCCTTTCCTTTCCCGAAGATGTACCTTAACCGTTCTAATTCGAGATCTGACATGCCTTTATCATAATTATCCAAATTCCATATTTCGTTCAAAAACACATTCACCGCTATTGATCGAAAATCACTCAACCCACTCGAGAGTGTACCAAAATATAATTAACCTTGTAAAATAATTGAGCCAATCCGATAGTAGTAAGCCACAAACTCGAACAATCGAAAGTTTTCCTTGCCTCACTCGAATCTCCAAACTGGGCACTTATCTAAATCAAGCGCACCATATGAACAATCCTTTACAAAGCCTTTCCACCAAAAAGTACTAACCAACCTCTGTTACTCCTACAAGGTCATTCTATTATTACCGATGTAAAATTCCAAACCACTACTGTACTGGTCCATAATCTGTAGAGCGATCCTTACTTACCGTTCACAGAATACCACTAGATTCTCATTCGATTCCATACCTCTATCCGTTCCAAATATCCCTGAATTAAAGAATCCTTCTTATATCTTAGCTTATGAGTCCACCAACCCAATATTTATACACAAAAGTACCATAGTGAATTCACTTCTCTTTGTTTCAACTGATACCAGTGATCCTTACTTCAATTTCTGAAATGCACTTCAGAATTCGAGTTAGTTAACATCTACCATTGATCTACCACTTTGAATGTCTTTATTGTCTAACACCTCGCTCAAGTGTCCTTAAACGATGCTTGCCCAAGCAGAACCATATCTTTCCTTGCTTTGCTAAACTAGAATTCCTCCAAAAAATCATGTGATTCTCCCTTTAATTTGGTCAACTCCACCGAATCACATCATCGATAATTCCAAAAACTTATCGAGCCCTCAACAACAGATACAACGCCCACATCTCTTATCAAAATTAAGTGCAATAATCAATAAATCCTTAACTAACAATATTCACCCTCGTCCATTGTTAGATCCATCCTCATTAGTCGATAACTGTACTCCCGATAGCCTACGACATAGTTGACCTTACTGACCAATTCATCTTCCTTTAACATTCACTTTATAAAAATAGTAGCCTCGTCCTATGACAACTTAATGAATTTATACTACTTATGATACCGTAACCTTTGAGATGCTATGCCGGTATCACCAATCATCCTTGCTCATCAAATAATTGCCACACATATAAAAAAAAACAACAAACTCTCAGCCTGAATGATCTCTTTTATTTCCAACCTCGAAATACCAAGCGGATCTACGAACCCGCCCCTTTTCTGAAAGATAACAACTGCATATTCTCATAATGGTTCAATCACCACAGGTAATTCCTCCCACTTGGCCTAAACTGAATTGCCATTCCCTTAAAGACCATCAAACCACTTGTCCTTACTCCACCACCATAATATAATTCCCATCGAAACTCCGCTTAGCCTTACTCTCGTGCATTAAAGAAACTTAGCACACCCCGCGCTCCTCTTAGATGAATACTTATCATTTTAACCATTGTGTCACCAAGCTTAAACCATTCGAATTCTCTTTAGCACAATTCAACTCACTAAGATGGAAATTAAGCTCTTCGCACCATCCCCATAACAAGTCCTACTACCTCTAATCTCATCACCAAGTATCATCTTTCACACCCTTGTCTTTTATCAATTTCTCTTCACAGCATTACCATGGTCATAGTCCTCTCACATGACCAATTGATCCCCCCAAGTCTAAGCTTGTATTCAAGATACCAACATATGTACCCTTGAGTTACTGAATTATTTACTTCTCGTTGATACACCCGCATTGTAAGACTGTTATAATAAATACAGATGATATTAGAACATTCCCACCAATAATACCTCATTTGAATTATCCCCTGATATGTAAAACCTCTTCAAGTGCAGTTTTAAAGCCACCACACTTATTAATTTGGTATTACGCTAACCATACCAATTCAAATAGTCAACTCTCTTCCTATCACTTGTTATACCATAAGGCGGTCAGACCATCCGCCATAGTAGAGAAAAGAAAGATCGATGCCACTGCTATGGCAGTCGAAACCCCGCTACGACGGTACTGCTATGGCGGCACTATGCCCACTGTTGCGATTACACCAGAACCAGCAAAATTTAATTTTTCACAAGTCTTTCCCCGAAATTCTAACCTAAATGTGAGGCCTCCTATAAACAAACTAGATATACCCACATACATAAATACACGCTACGAACTCACCCGTGGCCTCAGAATTCCCAACGGAGATCTAATTTACCAATTCAACCCCTAAACGGATAAAATCTAGTTTCCAACCAAGTACCAGAAACAACCAAATGCCTCGGGAACCGAACCATCCACCGCACTAAGTCATAATCGACCCTCCAGACATCACGGAATTGACAGAAATTCAAAAAGATCCATCTACCCAAAAGTCTACTATTGGTCAAATAATTTCACTTAAGGATTCTAAATACTTCAGTTTTCACTAGAATCGCTTTATAGTCGCAGGAATTGGTCAACAGTGGTAAAATGATCAAAAGACACTTATCGTTACATCATATACCCATTAAACAACCGTTCATCCTCGAACGGACAAGGAAGGAAACATGAAAGAGGGTACCTGATTGAGTGAAAAGCTGGGGATATTTACTGCGCATATCAGACTCAGTCTCCCAAGTAGCCTCCTCGACTAGGTGTTGCTTCCACTGGACCTTCACTAAAGCTATTTCCTTTGACCACAACTTTCGAACCTCTCTATATAAAATGGCAATAGGCTCCTCCTCATAAGACAAGTTCTCATCAAGCAAGACCGAATCCCAACGAATGATATAAGAACCATCCAAATGATATTTCTTTAGCATAGACACATGAAACGCCGGGTGAACACCCGATAAACCTGGAGGTAAAGCCAACTCATAGGCTATCTCTCCCACACGGTCAAGAATCTCAAATAGACCAATGAACCTAGGACTGAGCTTGCCCTTCTTCCCAAATGTTACAGCCTGTAGTTTCATATGTTGAGATTCGAGTAGTTTTGTATGTTGAGATTCGAGCTACCCTGTAGTTTCGTATATAATAAGTTGTGGAAGGATTGGAGGGAAATTGAATCAAGGAAAGTAATTTTGTTGGATTTTGGAGGAAATAGGAAGGGTAATTTTTGCCCTACTTGAGGAAGGAATATCTTATGGTATAAGAGGAATTTTGAAGTGAAATAAAAGCCTAAGCTGAAGTTCGGGAAGTCTAGTATCCAACGCAACAAATCGTGTGTCGATCTGATGTCGGAATCGAGAATTATGAGAATTTTAAGACAGACTGCCAGAGCAGAGACTAGCTCTGCGCGAACGCGCCTGCGTATGGCGCGAACGCACAGAGGAGAGAGGGGACAACTTAGCACGAACGCGCTGAGTAAATTTTAGGTCGGTTGAGGAAGATTATGGAACGTTATAAAAGGGGGCTAACCCTCATTTTTCATTCAAACACCCCAAAACTCTCTCAAAAATTCTGGAAAATTCTCTCAACTTCCATACACCAAATTTTAGTCCAAATTAAGTCTAATCTTCAGATTCGGGTTTGGACAGTGTATAGGTTCGATTATAAATCGTATTGCAGTAAATCTTGGCTGGAGTTCAAGGAGAATATTGAAGGTATCGCGGTTCTAGTAAAGGTTTGGGCAAAAGGCAGGCACTAAAGTAAAGGATTCCTTGAGAGGTAGCTTGGCGAATAAGGTATGGAAGGTGTTCGTTTCTCTCTTTCCTTGGCACGAATCCAACTAGAGCATGAATATGAACGTTTCATAATAAAATCATTCCATTCCTATGTCATGTAGCTCAACTCTTGATGTCTTAGTTATTTGATTGATTCTTGGTATGTTATCATAGCTATCATCGTTAAGTTATTTCTTCGGATTCGACACGGATTCCATAATATAAATCGGAGGTTACCGACCTTACGTCACTCCGATAAAGTTGTAGCTTTCATATGAGCTATCATGCATACTATTTACATTTTGTATGTGTAACATATGATAAATAAATGCATCGAGCCGCATGTTCCTCGGCACTAACATATTATATTCCTGGATCGGGCGGTATGTTCCTCGGCACTAACATATTTTATTCATGGATCGGGCCATACGTTCCTCGGCACAAACATTTGATATATATGGATCAGGCCTTACGTTCCTCGGCACTAACATATATGGATCGGGCTACACGTTGCGCAGTACTAACACTTATATGATATACATACATATATATATGTGCTTATTTACATATGGTGTTTAAGAATCATCCATTGCATATTGTAAGTTCTCAGATGACAGTTTACCTCTACTCTATTTATATTCTCATCCTACTTATGTTAATACTTCCAGCCTTACATACTCAGTACTTTTATTCATACTGACGTTCCATTGCATAGGACGCTATATTTCGTGCTGCAGGCTCTGACAGGGTTGTTGAGGAGCGACCGCAGTAGGATTTTCCAACTTCAGTGGTGTCAGCAAGTGCCACTACTCCGAACTTGCTATATTTTGGTACTCTTCTGCTAGTGTAATATATGTTCGTATGTACACTCCTAGAGGCTCATAGACATAATGGGGTATGTAAATATTATATATGGCCGTGTTGGCATTATTTTGGTCTGTGATACAATCCTGTTAGCCTTGCCGTCTTTATGCTACTCGCGATGTTGTGGCAACCATGCCGGTGCGCTTATGTACAAATATGTTAGATTATTGGATATTTCTATGTTGAACCTTGTCTGTGTGCAGGTGTTATTTGAATTACGGTATATGATGTTTAAAGTAACTGTAAAGTCAGGTGGTCTCCAGCCCACAGGGCGGAGCCCGTCATACTCCTCGTTGGGATGTGACAAGTTGGTATCAGAGCAGTTTAGTCCTAGGATGTCTATGAGCGATGTCCAGTAGAGTCCTAGTTATCGGTTTGTCGTGCACCATATCTATAGCCAGAAAGCTACAGGGCATTTAGGAAGACGCTCTTCTTCATGATCTAGATCTTGCGATAGAGCCAAGTAAGGATGACATTATCTAATCTTTTCCTATTTGAATTTCAGCGGTGCCTCAGAGTAAGAAAAAGGCCAGCAAAGTACGGGGCGCTGCGGGGAAGGCCCGAGCCGAGTATCCCCAACCGAGTTAGGGCATGGTGAGGCCTAGAGTGCTACCACCTTGCATGCTACCTCTACTCCAGCAGTTGCTGAAGAGCGTGATAGAGATCTAGACCCTCCGGCTCCTCAGCCACCAGCTCCTCCTCTTGCTAATCCAGTTCAGGACTTATGAGATGCAATCCAGTTATTGACTAGATTGGTGGCTACCCAGACTAAGCGGCTGGCTGGCCTTCTGGACAGGGCTGTTAGTTCCCATGTGCGTGACTTTCTTACTTTGGACCCTTCGATTTTCACGAGGAAAAACCCGAAGGATGATCCTCAGAACTTTGTAGATTGAATGGGTCGCTCTTTAAGGGTAATGCATGCTTCTGATACAAATTCAGTGGAGCTAGCTTCTTATAGACTGTGGGATGTGGCTGTAGTATGGTATGAGTCCTGGAAATAGTCGAGAGGGCAGAATGGACCTCCAGCAGTATGGTCCGAATTCACCAGGGCCTTTCTAGATCATTATCTGCTCGCTGAGGTTCGACGGGCTAGGGCTGATGAGTTTCTATTACTTCGCCAGAATAATATGAGCGTTCGAGAGTATAGTTTGAAGTTTAATTCCTTGGCTAGATATGCTCTGACGATGGTGGCTGACATGGAAGATAGGGTACACCATTTTGTGACCAGACTTGGGCCTCACTTGATTACGGATTGTATGATGTCTTCTTTTCAAAGTGGCATGGATATTGCTCATACTCAAGTGAATTCTCAGAATTTAGAGGATCTTGAACATCAACTGTGGACCGAGTAAGACCCGAATTGGAGCCGTTATAAGAGGGCTAGATCCGCAGGTTATTCAGGCGCTTATCAGGAAAGTTATAGGCCCTATCCTTATAGAAGATCAGCCTCTTTAGCAGTCAGTGAACCTTCTTGGTTCCAGAGGCAGCATCATGATCGACCTACTTATTTTGGACCGGGCTAGAGCTCGAGAGTGTCGATTCCTTCTTATAGGGGAGAATTGAGCCAGGCAAGGTCCCCATTGCCCGTTGTGATCAGTGCGGTAAAGGCCACTTTGGCCAGTGCCTCCAGGGTATGGGGATGTGTTATTCTTGTGGGTAGCCTAGTCATGTTATGCGGGACTATCCAACTCGCAGCGGAGGCGGTCCAACACAGCCCACAGGTTCGATCGCAGGCTCTTCATCTTATGTTCGCCCTCCTGGGAAAGGTTCTTCTTCTGTTCTAGCCGGTAGTGTTACACCTCGATATTTTTTCGTTAACGTACAATGAATAGACTAATGAAGGGCACGACGTATGCAATGTTTTGACAAGTAAGAAATAGCATTTGACGATCCTAATCGAAATTTTAAAGCCATTTGAGGTAAGGAAAGAAGGTTGTCAAGGAAAGCAACGGGTATGTTGTGTGTCGAGTAAGAATTTCGAGTGACAAATTAAGGATGGCGTAATGATGTCTTGGAGAAGAGTGATAACGTCCCTTAGATTGGTATTGAAGCATTAAACAAGTGTTAAGAAGGTTGTACAAGGATTGGAGATCAAACGAAACGACGAGGACAACTTCGGAGAAACTGTGTGTTACACGACCACCTTATACGGACCGTGGAACTTTATACGGACCATATAAGGGTCCGTATAACACCCAACAGAAGTGGTATTCTGCCTGATGGTGAACCACGACCACATCATATAGACCGTATAATGGTCCGTAAAACCCAACAGCAGCAATGTTTTCCAAGATGGTGAACCACGGACACTTATACGGACCATATAAGTGGTCCGTATAAGTCCCGACGGGCAGAGTTATTCCACACACACTTCATATTCAAGAATACAAAGGAAAGCAAAGATCAATATCAAGAATTCAAGTGAATCAGGTGTAAGAAGCACATAAAAGTTCATCCAAGCCAAGGAATCCAAGTGAAGGTGAAACTAGGATTTTGCTCAAGTGAGGATTTTCCACTCAAGGTCCATTCCCACACCATCTAAGATAAGATTTATGATATTTCCATGTTGTTTAAGGTATTTGGAAGTTGCACTTGGATTGTAAAAGGATATAGAAAATGGGTCATGAAAGTGAGAATAGTGTCCTTTTGAGTGATAACTTGAATTGAGACATGATTCTTGATATGGTTGTGCTATAAATGACATTTAGAACATAGGGTAAGTATTATATGTGAGAAAATGCAATAATGAACTATTACCCTGATTATGGAGAAATTGGAGTGAAATGGTGAAATGTGGGCAATATAGACGAATAATGATTGTTGTTTACGATTTTGTAAATCTTGTTATGGATGCTTGGGGAGTTGATATATAATGTGGAGAAAGTCATATAAACAATGGAAATGCTAACCAATTTTCTCTAGCTTTAGAAAACACGTTCTTATAATCGTCTAACTAATATTAATACGAACTCCCTTGAAGGTAAGGACGTGAGCATTGAAGGAGAATGATCAAGCGGTAGAATAGCTAAAGGAAAAGGTATGTAAGGCTAGTCCCTTTTTTCCAAGGAATGAATCCTATGATATGATATTACCTCCTTTTTCATGATTTTTTGTCCTACGTATCGAAAACTATGAGTCTACGATTATAAAGAGCTTCACACAAGATAAAGAAAAGAGATATGTTACGAGCATGACGATAATGATGATGAATATAAGTCTAGAAGTTCTAATGCTCAGGATATGACATTCTTACGAAACTAATGATCCTTATGTCACTTCTATGATATTATGTTCCCTACCTTTCCATGACTTTCTTATATTCCGGAGCTAAGAGTCTACGATCATAAATAGCCACGTGAGATAAAGATAAGAGGCATGTTATGAGCATGATAATGAAGATGATAAGCTTAAGTCTTGAGATTCTAGAGTTCATGATATAATGTTTCTACAAAGCTAACGATGTTAACTATGAGCAAATGATGATGTTTATTGCATACACTCACTTTTTATGCTATTTCCTTCAAGGTGAGGCAGAATACTTATGAATGCTCCATAATGTAATCGGGGGTTCTCGACCTTATGTAACCTCGGTATTGTTATAGATCATCTATAAGCTCTAATGCACGTCCTATGACCAAAGTCCCGAAAAATCACGAGTCTATGTTCATATAGTATTTATATGAGATAAAAGTAAGAGATATGCCATAGATGCGAGGATGGTAATGATGAGCCTAAGTCTAGAGATTATAAAGTCTATCATACGAAATTCATGTAGAAGAGGGCGAGTCATATAATGAGGACCCATCTAATACTTCCTGCACCCTGTCCAATGTAGAAAAACAAGGAGGAGCTTCAGCTCCAGTTCCTCCACCGGTTGCTTCG